>NW_005054611.1:271075-274790 GCF_000277835.1 Geospiza fortis
CCCGCCCCCCCACATGGCGGGGCATGGCCACGCAGCGAGATGGGGGGGTGGGGTCCTAGCAACACCGGAACATATGCTACTCCATGCTTGCCCTTCGGGGCTCCTACAGTGACTTGAGCCACGTCCCCATTCCACAGCAGCCTGTGTTCATAACTCAACCCCATGTTACTCACACAAGGGTTACAAATTTGCATAAAAGTTTACAATGTCCTAGAACTCATAGTACAATATTTATCATTAGTTGCATTTGCTAAAACAAAAATTGATAAGCCTCTGATAAAAAATGTTATCACAGTTACTAAGAAAATATTATGTTTCTGTTTCAAATTATGGGTTACTGTGTATTAAACATATCCTAGAATGTATGTTACTAAGTTTTCTCTTAGTACTCCTGGTATTTCTGCATGCATGGTTTCTAGATTGACCTGGAAGATTCAAACAATGTACTTGTCCTAACATTCTAGGTCCACTAAAGTATGCATAGAACATTAATTTACTAATACCACAAGCAAATTTCAGCTGCAAAGCCTTTTAACTTAGACTTTACCATCTGTCATAATTTTAAAAACCTAAAATTCACCTAGTAAAGTCAATAACAAATTCCCAACTTCTAACAAAGAGAAGTGTATTACTTACACTATTACCATAGTAACTAGAAAATTTAAATACCTATATTTCTTTAATTATTTGTAAGTTTTTTATGTTAAAAGATTTTTATACTAGCTTTTAATACAAGCTTATTTTTAAAATAATAAATACAGAAAAGCTCTCCCAACCAAGTTCATGGCCCTGATCAAGCCATGAACCTGGTGGCTAGTAAAGAAAAACATATTATATACAAACTTTACAAAAGCAAAACCCTTTTTCCTTTTAGATAAATGAGAAAGCCTTGTCCAGAAGATGTTCTTTCAAGTCCTTATAGTGAAAAAGGGATGCCTCAGCAACCCCCTAGATAATAGTACCTTATTAATACTGCTCAAAGTCCATGTTTTGTTCCTATTTTTAGTTATGAATACAAAAAAAAGGGGGAGGAAGGTTGGGCTGAATGTACACCCCCTCTCTAAGTCTTAGGTAATATCATATTGTAATGTTTTTCAATCAATTATACAACAGTCCAATGATAATCCTATGATAAACACATTCTATGGACTCTGGGACATGTTGGACACCTACTAGATGTATCCATCCTGTGCTGCATCCTGCTTGGAACCACAGCATCAGCCAATGTCTGTTCAATAGACATCATAGAGCCATGTAACCAGAACAATTAACAACTACCTCACAGAAATGTGAGATAATTGTAATAAAAGTTCATATAAAGACTGTTTGTTTACAAATTGCTTTATCTCTTCAGCTTGTTTTTCTCACGGTTCTAAAGTTGAATGTTCCAAAGTTTTAATTTCAGAGTTAAGATATAATTTATAATTTTGTTTACAATTTATTTTTCATGTTTACAAACTGTTTTTCTGTTTACAATTTGTTTTTCTAGTAGTTAGACTTTTATTTCATAGTTGAGTTAAGTGGTTTGTTGTTTTAAAAGATAAGTTTAGATTTGTAAGCTAAACATTAAGCCGTAACATGCTAACCTCAATTCTTGCCTTACAGACTCTGAACCTAAATGCTGCAGCTTCATTAATATAAAATTCATACAAATTAAAACCATGCTGTTTTCTGTCACGCTGTTTGCAAGGGACCCTTGCAAATAGATGACAGAGAGGAAGTTACAATTTTAGTAAAGACAAATGGGTAAGATGTTGCAGAACAAGCTGACTTGTACTGAACATTAATCCAGTTATAAATAAGAAACCCAGCCCAGTTCCATAAACCTGCCTCTGGGCTGACAGACAGAGTTTTCAACTAATAACAACTCTCCTCAAATGCAAGCATTTGAATGATTCAGAGCCTGGGAGGCATGGGGATTACAGCAATGACTGTTTAGAGCTGGGAGCTTTGAATTGCCTATAAAAGCAAGCCCCGAACAATAAAACAGGCTGTTTGGCTGATGAAACAATGGAGTGCGGCGTTCCGTGGGTTTCTGGGCTTATATGAATCCAATCCGGCCAGCACGAATCCAAGCCCAGCACGGAACCAGCATAGACGAAGGACAAAAGACGAGGAGCGCTCTTCCTCCACGTGGGTGTAGGTATCCGTTTATTAGCTTGAGACAGGACGTGAGGTGGTGCAGCCACCCAGGTAGAAAAAGAGCGCGCGGTCCGCTTCTGTTGCAGGGTTTTGTCCAGGGGAGAGGGGGCGGGGAAAGAGGACCATGGCCAATGGGATGCCAATGGGGAGGGACCACCCATGGGACAGCCACCGAACCAGGTATGGGAGGGAACACCCAGATGTAATGCAACAATGAAGTATGCATTTTAATATTTTTAAATAATTCAAGAAACTGAGTATTCACTTTAGAAGTTTCAGAAAGAGTTGCTGGAAGCACCAAACTGAGGCACAAAGTTAAAATTGCGTAGAAAAAAAGTTTGCGCAAAACAAATGTTAGGACATAGTGAAAGTTGAGGAGAGGCTGCGTGTCAGTTGGATGTTCCTGCTTTCAGTCCTCTGGGCTTTCACAGCCACATGCCTGCCTGTCTGTTCTTCCATTCACCAACTGCTTGGAACACAAGTATCACTTTGGGCAACAAGGACAAATCTGCAAAATCTGTATGAATCTACAAACACTGTGTAAATCACCAACTGCACTTTCTAGTTAGCATTTAGAAGAGAGCAAGCCAAGGACAGGAATTATGCTTACATTCATTCGTGGCCTAAATAAATGGCAATTTTTTTTTTACTTTGCTTACAAAAGTTTCATGCTATCAAGTAGATATAATCCAATAAGTATGAATGAACCCACCCAATTTCCTCAGACTTTTGTACAAAAATTCTCATTGGTAAAAATATTAATTAAACGATGGTTCCAGGCTATGTACACAAAAGGGACAGACAAATTTCTCACTGCAGCTTTGTTTTTTCTTATCTTTATAGGTGTTAGGGAATGATGCAGAGCATGAAGTGCCCTACATGGCAATTCTAGACTGTTGTGATGAAGATTTTGCTGAACCTGTCAATAAAACTCCCAATTATTTATAGTGTTAACACGTGTACTGGTTAGTGCGGGCTGAGCTTCACAAATGCACTTTGTGTGAGCTTCCTCATAGTTAAGGAGTAATGTCTGCTAATCATGACAGGTTTTAGACTGGATTTTAGCTACTGATTTCAGAACAAGGTTGGGCTTTGATGTTGAAGAAATCTCTCTTGAACTGTCACCTACCTTTGTCTGTGTTTTGGCATTTGTCCCATTTTGCCCTCTCTGCCTTATTGCAGAGTGTAAGAATGGGGCCCACAAAACTCAAATGCAATTTCCTACAACTGCCATAATTTTATACTTGGAGAGGATTACTACACTCATCTGTAGATTTGATATTGTCTTTGGTATTTTAAGATTATTTTGACTGTTGCTGAAGGATGGGATAGAGAAAAGCTATTGCATTGCAAATCTTTGAAATTTGGAGGGAAAAAGACCCTGGAGCTAAAAACCCACTTTTTCGTAATTCCCATCCAATTTTATTCAGATTTAATTGAGTTTAAACAGTTCAGTTTAGACACCCAATTTCCCTTCACTTGAGTTTTTTCTCAGGAAACTGGTTTCAGCCTGCCAAATCCGTGTCTGAATGTGGCTGTTCCAGGGCGAGGGTCCCAGGCTGCCACAAAAACA
>NW_005054611.1:277411-299586 GCF_000277835.1 Geospiza fortis
TGAAATAAATAGGGCAGGAGATCTTTCTCCTTTTTAATGCCTTTATTAAAAATCAGCTTGGGTGGGGAGAACCGATGGGTCGCGCTCACGCTGCCACTGCTCCCAGGAATGGCACAGAGGAGGAGGAAGAGTGCAGCTGTGTCCGCTGGTATGCAGGCAGAGTTGGGGCTTCCGTCCTCACGAGAGCACCAGGAGATTCCCGGTTTTTCAGTTTGACATTTGAGGTCCTCTTTCTAGCCAACGTCTTTTTAGGTTAGGGTGAGGGGTAAAAAGGGTCTTAGCAGACACTGGATTCTGTTCCTCACGTCTAGACATCACTTCAATCTCTTAATTCCATGGTGGTTCGTTGTTTTAGGTTTTTTTTTCCTGCTAGATTTGGTGAGGGGTTTCCTCATTTGCATGCCAACCCTGATGTCACCTCCTCCTCACAGTCCCAGGTGCCACCTTCCAAGAAGCAGCAGGGTGATACTCAACAAAGGGGGATTTCTAACCATCGAGAACAAGTAATTAAAGAAAAACTATTAATAACAGGGCATTAAAACATGAAATTATTAACAACAAATAGTTAGAACCCCAACTTGGCAGCAATTGGTTTAACTTGTGAACTCTGCAACCTTTAAAAAAAATGAAACTCTTTTCTACTCATAACACTGAAGATGCCATCAGGATTAAGAGGAAGAAGTTGACACTGACCAGACAGAATCCTTTGTTTGAATGGAATTTATGCATCGTTTATGAGGTGTATGAATATGTCACAGGCTATTGTTTTTAAGGGTTAATCCTCTGTTAACGTGTGTCCTTTTTCGGGCTTATTTTGCCCAGAAGGAGGTACCCGGACTGTCTGTAACTCTTTGTTTTTATTGTCTCATATTGTCCTAATCTCAATTGTTCAAATTTTTATTACTGTAATTATATTACTATTTTTATAACCACTTTATTACTATTAAACTTTTAAAATTTTAAAAACAAGTGATTGGCATTTTTCACAGAGTGAACTCTGTTTTTCTCTATTTCACAAATAGCCTTATTGACACCTGAGCCAGAAAGCATGGGATTGAGTGGGTGTATCATATTCCGTGTCATGCATCAGCCTCTGAGAAAATTGAATAGTACAATGGACTGCTAAACATCACATTGAAAGCAATGGGTGGTGGGAACTTCAAACATTGGGATCTACATTTAGAGAAGGCCACCGGGTTAGTTAACTCTAGAGGCTCTACTAATCCAGCAGGCCCTGCTGTTACAAATGGAGTGAGAGCTTTAGATGAGTCTTGCCTTAGGCTCAGATTTCTGGCAGTAGTTCTATTTGAGATGACCTGCACCACAAATTGATCTCGCTCGCAAATTCTTAAGAATGTCCAGTTAGGTCTATTATAAAATTTCTTGAACAGACACAAGACTTTAAACAGACTACTTACAACACAGGATAAACAAAAGAAATACTAGTAGATACAAATACAGTGCACGATAAGGTACCTATATTACAGCTAGCAAAGAAATAGTATAGCTTAGGAGTCAATGTAACTTACCACCAAATCGATAATGAAGTACACATAGAGCCCTTTCACTCAACTTCCAGAAGAGTAACCATGGAGTTTGCATCCAAACTTGGGGGAAAGTCCTACACATTAGTGTGCAGAAGACTCCTGCTTTGTCAAAGTTTTGTGTAGCTTTTACAGTTTGCAAAGTGAAGTCTGTCAGTCAGAAATTCCAGCTTATCTTCCTACATCTTGCTCTCAAGGTGAGATATTATCACCTGGGGATCCCACCTCCCTGGCACCAGAGATAACTCACTACCAGACAGATGTCTGGCCTGGGTTATCTCACCAATTCATGTGAGGGGAAAAATGCCCTGAGCTATTCACCAGTTGATACGCAGAAGAGATAAGGTCTTCCATGGTGCCTTGTTTTGAGACAAATTTCAGAGGAAAGTTCCAAATGGGTGTCTCTTTTAAAGAGTTTTAGCAACCCTTTCTCCATGGGTTTTCACAGGTCTGGAAGAATTTTCTTGGATAAAGTGAAAAAAGCAAATTGTTTATTTAACAAGCAGGTTGCTCACAGGCATGAAAAAAGAATGAACAGTGTTAAATAATAAAACTTCTTGCTGTGAAGAAGAGATGGTAGATTCAGAGTCTTTCTGTAGATGTGGCTCAGTCCTTCCGAGTCTGGAGCCGGACTTCAGGCCGTGGGGGGCCCCCAGGCAATGTTCTGGTGTCTAAGATGGGAGAAAAGCTGAAGAGTTCCAGAGGAAGCAGTCACAGTCCCAGGAAAAACTTCTTGGCTTAGCTAACGAAGGGAAGCTAGCTTAAAAAGCAATGAAGAAAAATTCTTCCTCTGTCTGTGCTAGACAACACAGCCAAGAGAGAACCCGGGGGAGGAGGTGAGCTTTGCACACAAACTGTGCATTGAAAGAATTCCATCGTTTCCCTCCCTTCAATCTTAAAGGAACAGGGCTCATATCTGGCAAAAAGCAGACGATAGGGGATACACAGCATCATAATGTCACCCTAGGATATTCCACACCTTATCCCATTGTCCTAGGTTACAATATAAAGATGTATTCTATTCCCATCCTCAAGAGCTGCTAAAACCAGGAGGGGCATTGTTTTTTTCCTTATCTCCTGTTAATAGGCCCATCAGTGCCTTTTGGAATGACTCAGAGATAACTCCCTCCGGGAGCCATTTCTGTTTAATGGACCCACTGCATGACTCATAAAATGATAACAGCCCATTGTGAGATGCTCCGCCCAAGGAGGAGGAGCTAAGTATCCCCACCTGGATATGTAAGGCTATAGCTTTGGACCCTGTCCCCTTGCAGCCTTACAAGGACAAAAGTAAAAGACTAGAGGTGCTCTCTAATCTTGGGACCAGACTCCTGCTGCGTTCCGTGGGTTTCTGGGCTTATATGAATCCAATCCGGCCAGCACGAATCCAAGCCCAGCACGGAACCAGCATAGACGAAGGACAAAAGACGAGGAGCGCTCTTCCTCCACGTGGGTGTAGGTATCTGTTTATTAGCTTGAGACAGGACGTGAGGTTGTGCAGCCACCCAGGTGAAGAAAGAGACCCCAGACAGCCTGTTGCAGGGTTTTGTCCAGGGGAGAGGGGGCGGGGAAAGAGGACCGTGGCCAATGGGATGCCAATGGGGAGGGACCACCCATGGGACAGCCACCGAACCAGGTATGGGAGGGAACACCCAGATGTAATGCAACAATGGAGGTCTGTCGGGTGTTCCATCTCAGATGCACGACCATCATGTGTCACTTACCTAGGCATTTTAGTTCATGATTGTGTTTCTTGTATGCTTCTGAAAATAATCTCTCAAGTAGCAACATTAGCATACTCATCATGGTTCAAAAGGGCAGCTGTCCATCTTCAAACATAACACCCTTCCTCATGATGAATGTCCTCACTGAAAAGTACTATGACCTGTCAAATGAGAAAGAGAAGTTCTATTCTTTCAGACAGGTCTCCTTGGTATCCAGTCTGTAGCTTGGAAGACTGCAATAGTTGACTACAAAGCAGAGACATATAAATTAGTGACATTTAGTATTTAAATTTAAGAATTATTATGCAATGGTCCTCTTTCAGTTTATGGTACAGTTCCAATGAATACCCTTCAGAGGCAGTTATCTCAGAGGATTGTTATTAGTACAAAGGCAGACTCTATGGGACTGTATGGAGCTCAACTGTTCTCCAATACAATTACTTCCGTAGTCACTAGTGAGTAATTTAATCTAGAAGTATCTGGACAGGTATTCTATGCACAATTTCACATCCTCATTTCCAAAATGTTTGTAGTAGTACTAGTCTTGGAGGTTTTATTTGGACCACTCCAAGTTATGTTGTCAGTACAGAATAACTATGGACTCTCCAATGCTGCCCTTTCACGTGCCCAGATGGAGTGGCAAAGCAAGGCACTATAAATATATAAATGCTAGACAATGGGACAGCACTTGGCACCTGTCACTTAAAACTCCGGATGACCCAGCCAGCTCAAGGACTGCCATCTTGTAGTAACAGGAAAAAGGGTGCCACTATGGGTGAAATCAATGTATTCTACTTCCATCTACATCATGAATTGTCATTTGCAACAGCTGCCCAGTACACACTGCACCCCTCAGACTATGACCGGGGTGTTTGATATGGAGATCAAACCTTGAGATATGGAAAAAAAAAGAGCCAACCCTGAGAGGCAGGGTAATGACTCAGCCCTGATAGCTCAGTCCAAGGATGCACAGTCACACCCATTTTGAGGGGGTCACCCCTGTTAATGGACCATCAAAAACTCAGGGCTACAATGACCATCAAGGACTCAAAAAATATACTATGACTCATAGGATTACATAATTACATTGTGAAACTCCCTGCCCTGGGAGAGGTACCACCTGAATCTGACCACATATAATCTTGACATTTGAGGACTTGGGACGCCACCACCACTGAACATCCATAGGTGGACCCAAACTTCCACAGGAGGACCAGATCTTTCCACAAGACAACCGCTTTCAACAAAACCATAACCATCATTCCAATGGGACTGCAACCACTGCTTCAATGGACTGTGACCACCACCCTGACCAACAGGGTGTAAGGCTGTATACTCTTTGTTGGTTTAAGCCAGTGTTTCTGTTGCATTTATTGTAAATGCATTTATTGCAATCATTCTCATAAATTGCAATACCAACCTGAAATCTTTCTCAAACTGATTGTGTGGGAGTTAATTTCTCCTGCTGGCTTACCAACACATACCTCTGAGATCTTCTAAACACATGTAATCCAAATTAGGGCACAAGCCTTGCACTATAACTTGACCTAAAATTTTGGTCAGTAAACACTTGGTGAGAAAGCAGCTGAAGGATGGAATGGGGCTCCTATTCCAACCCTTTTATATGACTTGGGAGAGTTCGATCCAGATAGTGTAGCTTAGCTAAAATTGGAGAATGTAGGTACAACAAACCATATGTGCAGTGGCATTACAGCAATGTCTGCTGCACAGTCATTGACTGAATGAATACTAAATCAATAAACACTAAGACAAAAATTTAAAAATCATGAGGGTGGTGAGAGGTGATGTCTTTATGAAAATCTCTCTCTCAAATGTATGCTAAGCAGTAATGTGTAAATGGAATTATTGCAAAATGCCACCAATTACTGTGCAAATTGTGCCTCTTGCTGGCATGAAGGTGCAGCTGATTTATGTATAATATAGTTGGAAATGAAGCAATGTGACACACAAGACTTCAGAAACATCAGACAATCCTGCTATAAATTCTACTGGAACCAACAAATAAATACTGCCACTTACAGATCAAAGGCAGCGCTGCAAATCTAAAACCGTAAAAATACTTGGCTTTCTTTTCAATGGGATTAGAACTGGGAACTCCAAGGTAGCAAGGCAGTAATGTCTCATATAAACTAAAGGAACATGTTTTTCAATTTATCATGGAAAGATGGAAATATTTTCAATTAGATTGACAGGATTTTTTGGAAGAAGAAATTGTGAAAGGATAAAAGCCTTCAGGAACTAGATACTCTGAGCAAACAATATATACATCATCTCATACTGTTATGTAAACAGCATTACCATAATAACAGCGCCATCTTGCACTGAAACACTGTGATGAATCACAAGGTTTTATACAGAAATGTCCTGTTTGAAATATGCTGATGTTTTTATACAAAGCACAGGCTATTCCAAATCATGCTTTAGGAAAGTATCCATGAATGCTGTAACATTGATGCTATGTCAAGGGGAAAAACACATGAAATTTACCTCTTAAAATAAAAGAATAAATCCATCGTAGATGCATAAGTTACTCTATGATTCCTAAGCTAATTTCAAAAATCATAAAAGGCCTGGGTTGGAAGCAAACTTAAATTCATCTGTTTCCAAAACCCATTCCACTAGACCAAGTTGCTCAGAGCAACAAAGTGTTCCCAGGGACATAAACAAAACAGATTAAAAGGGAGTGTGGTCCTGGATTCATGGACACAGAAATTTGAGATGCAATGTGTTATTTTGGCACTGCATACTCGATGATATTTGTTGATTTATAATTGATGAAATAAACAGGGCAGGAGACTTTTCTCCTTTTAATGCCTTTATTAAAAGTGATCAGCTCAAGATTAGGAAGCCTGATGGTCTGCAGTCTCCATCTTCTTTCCCAGCGTGGCTCAGAGGAGGAGGACATGTGCAGCTTTGTCCACTAGGGGCAGAGCTAGAGGTCCAGTCCTCCCGGGAGCTTCAGGTGAGACCCCACTCTTCCTGGCTTTCCACCGCTTCCCGGCTCCAGGTTGCTGTTCCAGATGACTTTCTTAGTCAGGGCAAGGGGCACAAGGGTCCCTCAACATCTCTGCAGGCCCAGCACTCTGTTCCTCACATCCAGGCACCACTCTAATTTCTTAATTCTGCGTTGGCTCGTTGCTTTGGGGGTCTTCTTTGCAAGTCTGACACATCCCATAGTACGCTGGTTCTGAAATCTGCATATTCTAATGCCCCCCCTCCCCTCCAGGTTTTGTCTTCTCTCCCACTGTCTGGGGAGAAGAGCTCTCAACCCAGCCCTGGCTAGGGTCTTTAGTGATACAAAAAGAACGATTAACGCTAACGATTTGTAATTATCATAGCAACAAGTAGCACTGCAGCCGCACTGGTCTGGTGGGTTTCTGTAACTTTTTCTACAAAAAAAAATCGGCAGAATTTTGTTCATAACAATTGATAGCAAAGAAGTTTTAGTATTGGCCTATTGAAGTGAGACTACAGAGATCACTACTGCTGCTTCTAGCAGTAGTCAAGAAGAATTGAGGACTGTGAATACAAAATAAATTTTAAAGGTACTTTAAGATATTGCCAGTGTTTAATCTTCCTAAATTTCCAAAGTAAATGACCCATGTGCCTCAGCTGCTAAATATTCACAATCTCATATCAACAGGGACAAAAGCAGCAAGGATGGAGCAAGTGCTTGTGGTCCTTTGAGAAGGTAGGACAAACTGGCCAGAACAACCACACCCTTCTGACTGCCACTACTATTGCTACTGATGGTGAAAGAGCTAGTGTTTAGGCAATGGTGTAAGGCACTGTCCAGAGGTGACTTTATGCTGAATTTCATTCATCTGTTTAGCCCAGAAATAAGTTTTGCACCTTTAAGACTGGTTCTGAGAGTGAAGGTGGGGGAGAGAAGTGTGTAGTTTGTTTTCAGACACGGCAGTCATTCCTCCACATTCCTGTTCATGGGCTGTGTTGTCTGTAGACGGACAGACAGCAGGACAGAGCTCTCTGCTTTTAGCTAGCTTTTAGCTAGCTAAGGCAGAGAAGTTCCCTGGACTGTGGTTTTTCTTTTCCTTGGAACTGTTTAAACCTTCTCTGAACTGAAAACCCAGAAGAGCACCGATGTTGGCGATGGAGAAAGATGGGGAAGACTGACTCAGTTATCAGAATCTGATTTTATTGTGGAATCCAAACAAACACTGATATACTATTTCAGAGAGACTAGTAATGTGTGCTACAATGATTAGGTTAAAATCACATACTCAGATTTATGCATATAACAACATCTCTTGCTTGCAGAGTTAAATGGGATTTCCTTTTTCTGGTAAACCTGTTTGATTTAATCTTCTTGCAATTTAGGTCTAATTCTCAAAGTTCCATTTGCTTTTGCCAAGGCAACCTGTTATCAAATCTCTTATGTTAACCAGGCCCAAAGTCCATTATCTGTCTTGTGTCCTCCAGCTTCTTGTGTGTTGGAATTCCAACACCCCAGGAACTGCCACCAGGAGTTCCCACTCCGGGCTGGGCCTGGGCCACGGCATTTCCAGCACAAGAGGGGCTGATAAAAGACTGAGTGAGCTGAGCTACAGCCCATGAGGGGGACTTTCTGAGTTTGTCATCTCCTCAAAGCAGCCAGAGGTTTTATTGTTTAATATTGTTAATATTTATTTCTTATTATATTATAATAACAAATAAATATATTTAAAAATATAATAAATATATTATTATACAAATATATATATAATATAGTTAATATTTATTATTGTTATTGTAAATTTTTGGGCTGGTGAATGCTTTGCCTACTAAATAAACAGTTTTTTCCACTTTTCTCCATGGAAATCTTTTCCTGAACCAGCTGGGGGAGGGGCCACTTGAATTTTCTTTGTAGAGGAAACCCCTTTGGAGTTTTTCTTCCAAATTTGCCCTAAACCAAGACAACTAGGAGTCAATCAAAAAATTAGGGAACACAGTCATTTTCAGCTGGAGGATTCTAACAGCACTTTAAGGACATGTGCTTTTTCCTCAAGAATAAATTGAAAATAATTTTGAAGACTAAAATTTATTCCTCCTGGATTATCGGAATACCACCTGCTTTGACAATGAGTCTTCCCAGTTCCATGTTTTGGGGATAAATTTGAATACAAAGATAGCATGTACCATGGTTCTGTATTAAAGAATATTATTCCCTACAGTATCTCCTGAATTTTATTAATTTTTCATAATGCATATAACTGTACATGGAGGAAGGATGACGAGTAGCACTTCTGTCCTGTCTTCCAACACACAAGAAGTAACCCCATGTTTTCATTTCATATAAACCCATTTTAATTTGGGTATTATGATCGGTACCTTCAATAAAAGCAGCCTCTAACACCATAAACACAATTTAGACAGTGTTATCATTGAAGAGGAAAATAATTTCTTCTCTTTTATTGTTTTACAGATTTTGAAGGGCGTTTTGTTCATTTGCATTCAAGCAGCACCATAATAGAGATGTGACTCTATTTAACAGTATCAATACTCTGGACTCCAGCCATTCCAAATGACAGCATCAGCATGGACTAATGGGGGTGAAAGGACAGTGCAAGTTCAATTTTGAAACAAAACAAGAAAACCAAAAACAAATAAACAAAAATCTATATGAAAGGGGAGTTGGTTGAAATCTGCTACGCTTTGGTGTCCAATGCATTTCAGATGCTGCAGGTTATCCTGACCCAGGAGGTGGAAATTGGTGGTAGGTGCTATGAAAGTTAGTTTCATTCTTCGTGTCTCTGGATGGGACAGCAGGGTTTCTGAGATCTCTTCAAGAGGGGGCACAGATAAAATCTGATCATTGAGAGCAAATCTGTAAGGAAATCTGTGTAGTTTGGGAAGTCTAGGAATAATTACTGCAGTCCACGGTGTTGTAGAAATGCTCCAGAAAAAACTTCAGGCACAGCTAAACTGAGCTCATTGTATCTAAAAAATGTTTTTAGCATACTTAATTACCAGAACATTTATAACAGCAATTATAAAAAACATGGAATAATCATATGACAACAGAAATTACACCTTTTTTGACTTGAATTGGGTTTGTATCAGGCTTATAGTTTTGTTATACAGAACTTAGATTCCACTAAATTGTGCTTTATTCATAGTATCAGTAAAACAAATTCTATAATAATTACACTGCAAAACACAGTTTTTAAAAATCCTTCATGTGATAGACACCTACATGCATGACACTGACTAGATTTTTCACTTTTTTTCTTGTGAAAATAGAATTAAAAGTGTGGAAAACATTAGAATTTAATTCAATGAGGAAACAGGTGGAGAAATTTTTTGAACATGCGTGAATAGGCTACAACACATTTGTTAATATAACTGCTACATAACCTGTTTCTAGAGATTTTTAATAACGCACAACAGCTGATATCTCCTCAGGTATACAACAGCTGAAATTTCTGTGGCAAAACCATTTTGGAAAGTCAATTCCGTATTTGAAAAAATCTTTTTTCACTCTTCTGTGAACTCGCTAAATGCTTGGCAGCAAGGGCAGAAGATAAAATACTTCAAAGGCCAGAGATTCATCCAACCATGGAGTCACATTTACATTGCAAGATCCAGATTTTCCAAAAGAATAGAAGAACTTCAAAATGTATGAAATTCCAGTGAAGGACAAACCCACTTGTATCGCAGTAACCTGTACCCTGCATCACAGATACCTTTCCACAGGGAAAAAAAATCACTAAGTTTTGCTACATGATATAACTTATTGTCTTGGATTGCAAACGCTGGATGTGGTCAGGGTGTGTATTTTATTGCCATCTGTTAGAGGTGGGGCAGTCATTTGGGCTATCTGTTGAAACCAGGTGGGGCAGTTTTCTTTATCTTTTCCACGACCCATCCTCCCTCTGGGAAGATACCTTCTGTTAATGGGCCCTTGAATCTCACAGGACTGATAAAATTACTTCATCCTCTTGGGAGATGCTCCACCCAGGGGGAGGAGCCAAGCATTCCTACTTGGATATAATCTGAAATTTAGAACACCACAGTCAGCCTTTCTGCCTGAATTCCCAGAGGAGTACCTTTCTTTTCCACTGCATTCCCAGAGGAAGACCAGGCCCATCTACACCAGCACTGAATCTTCAAAAGAAAACTACACCCTTCTACAGGACCACTGCTTCAACAGAACCACATCTGTCACTCCAGGAGGACTGCAGCCAACATTTAATCAAACTGCTACCAACACCCTGACCAACAGGGTGTCAGGTTGCATCCTGATTCTGTCAATGTTTTTGAGGGTTTTTTGTACTATTGCATTTGTATTTTAACTTTCCTAGTAAAGAACTGTTATTCCTATTCCCATATCTTTACCTGAAAGCCACTTAATTTCAAAATTATAATAATTCAGAGGGAGGGGGTTTACATTTTCCATTTCAAGGGAGGCTCCTACCTTCCTTAGCAGACAGGTCTTTTCAAACCAAGACACTTATGCATCACTGAATGGTGGAGGGTGGTGTCACAGAAGGACAGATTGTGACACTCCAAAGCCTGGCTCTTCAACAATACTGACCTTCCTGGTGCTCTCTTCTGCTGGCCCACCTCAGAAATTATGTCTGTGAGGGTCAAGCCTCTTGTGCTTTGCCCAGCCTCCAGCACAGATAGGAATTCTATGAACTTCTCATTCCTCAGATTCTCAAATTCAAGAGAATAAGAGCTTCTCTAAAGGTCCAGACCAAATAACACATAAAGAGTTACGCCTATTACTTGGTAAAAAAGTACAGTTTTGAAAATATGGTCAATGAGTTTTTATAATCCTTACTCACTTTTTTTATACAAAAGCACCACACAGCACCTTATGTATTGGACACCCCTAGTCTGAGACAAATCAACAAACACACACAAAAGAACTCTCATTCATCAGCAAACAGGATACATAGCTGCAAAAATGAGGATGCAAATGACTTTCCTCCCTCTGAGCCTCATGCAGCCATTGTTTACCCCGGTCTGTATTAAACAAAGGATGCTCAGCAAGACAAGCAATGTCATTCTCCCCAGCTACCTCAGCAAACTGTAAATTTCTCCCAAAAGCATGGAGCAGAAATGGTGCAAGGCATTTCCATGGCTTTCTGTTGCTTGCTTGAGGAATGCCTGATCAGTCTTTCCCTTTCCTCTCTAAGCATCCACCCCAGTGTTTTCCCACGAGCTCTTCCATCATTGTGGCTGCAGCAGCATTTCCTGGGGTAGGTGGCTCTGCCATCATGGTCCTAGGGCTCCAGAAGCCTTTGGCTGACACTTCAGTGTAAGGATAAAGGAAAAAGGCTTCAGGAGAAGCAGAAGGAAAAGGCAACCAGAAGGTGCATTAAGGAAATAACCATTTCTTTTTTTTTTCTTGAGTAAAGGCTTGCTGTGGCCTTTCTAGAACTGATCATGGCGCTGCCTCTTGCTGGAATGGGAGGCATCTGGGGACCCAGGGGTCCTTCTCTTTCGGTGGCGCTGGGATGTCGCAGGTGAGGGGTCACTGCCCTGGCTGGGAGCAGAGGAACCTGCAGCCACTCTTGTCTCCCCCAGCTCTTCCTGGGGCTGCTCCTGCTCTGCAGGGATGGATACAGATGGGGAATGGCTGGGACATCCATGAAGAGCAGTCTCCAATGTGCTGCCTTCCTCCTCCATGTTGAAATTTGCGATGTCACTGGGTGGGGCCTGGCTGAGGGTGGGAGCACCCTCCTGGGAGGCAGGGGGATCAGAGCTGGCAGCAGGGATCTCATCCTCCTCCCTGGCAGTGTGAGAGTGCCACAGCCTCTGAACCTCCTCACTGCACTGGGTCTCAATGATATTGAGGATGCCATGGACCAGTGATGCAGTGTATTGCTGGAGACGGGGCTGCAATCTCTGGACCAAGACTTCTCTGTCTGGACCATAGACACAGAGTGCGAGCACGATGCCGCTCTCTGCACTTTTCACCTGATACCACTCGCCCCCATATATCATCTCCAGCCCCTGGCGCAGCCATGGCCTCACAGGGTCCAGGAGGTTCCGTCGTCTTCGGAAAAGTTCTGCCCAAAGCTCAGGCAGGATGCCACCCACAGCCTCTGCTCCGGCAGCCTGCTGCTGAGCAGGGGCTGTTATTCCTTGCGGAGAGGAAGCAAGGGAATCTGCAGGGCCAAGGGATCTGTTTTCAGCCAGGCGTCTAGGAACTTCTGCTGCCTGGCTGGTCATCTCTGGCAACTCTCTGGGAGGTGTGATAACACAGTGTAGGTAGTCATCTCCACCATGGTCAGAAAACTTCACTGTCAAGATGGATCTTCTGCAGAGTGGGCAGGCAGGGTTTCTTTCTGCCCAACGCAGGATGCAGCCAAGGCAGAATTGGTGGCCACAGGGCATCGCATAAGCAACATCATCTGGTGCATCGCAGCAGATGGGGCAGCTCCACTCCTTCCCCGTGGCCATATGTGCTTGTTCCCACAGGCTGGTCCAGGTTCTGACAGCACCTGAATTTACAGAGCAACGGATGTGAGGTCACAGTCATAATCTACCACCAGGATTATGATTATTCCTAGGATTATTATTAGGATTACTATCACTTCTACCACCCAATAATGCTACAATGTGATGTCTGCCCCTGTGACTCCTGGAAATACACTGCTAGCTGGAAGCTGCCCTCTGCAGGAGTCTCTGCTGCACCCTGGAAAGGAGGGCATCACCAAACAATGAGATCTGAGTTAATGGATCCGTGACTATGGAAAAACAGCAAGGTTAAAGTTTGGTCTATCACAGATCATCAGAAATTCAACACAGGGGGATCAGGAAACCAGGAAAAGTTTCAGATGGCACTAAGAGGAATGACTGGATTTCACAATCCATGAAGCAGTGTTTCCCAAGAGATGGCCAAAATGCACAGATAACCTGGACAGGAGAACTAGACACATGTGGGGGAGGGGAGCCTTGCAAGAGAAAAGCATCACTGCAGCTATATATGCAACATTGTGTAAGTTTGACATTGACTAAAATTATGCTGTTCCAAATCCCAAGTCTGGGACGAGATCAATCCATGTCGGAAGCAATGGGGAAAAGGGTCATTGGGGTGGAGTTATGTCAGTAGAGGCACGACTGGAGAAAGTGAAGTGCAAGGGCATATGAGAAGGGAAAAAAAAGACAGAGCCTTTGGTGACTGGCATGAAATTCCTATGGTGTGCAGAAGACATGGGAGAGAAGAAGAGAAGTAGAAAGCGGAGCTCCAGTAGGCCCAGACATGTGCAGAAGTGCAATGGAACATTGGGACAGACATCCCTTGTGCATCACTGAACTGTGGAGGCTGGCATCACAGAGTGGCAGACTGTGACCCTCCAAAGCCTGGCACTCCAACAATACTGACCTGCCTGGTTTTCTCTGCTGCTCATGGCTCCTCTCCAAGTATCACCCCTGTGCTTTCTCAGAAGTGCTTCATGATCTGGAGCATTATGGCACTCCTTCCTTGCCTTATTTCTTGTGACAGATTGGAGAGAGCAGAGAATGAAGAGCTGCTACATCTCACTGGTGTCACACATTGCTGAAGGGTCATGGTCTTACTCATGGTCACCAGCTGTCCTGGGAATGGAAAAAATTCAAGAAATGTCCAGACCCTCAGTAACGACATCCTCCTCGTTCCCCAAGCCTCAAACTCACCCCAAGGCCAGCCTCAGGGAAGCGTTTCCTTGCACAGCTCACCTACACTGTTACAAGCATTCAGTGGTCCCTGGCTACCTGGGGAAACAGAGACAATGGCTCCTAGATGGGCTCTGGTAGCTGATGGCAACCTTCAATGTACCACCCAGCATCAGGAATATCATGGATCAGACATCCAGACCTGATATGCACACTTGGCAGGAGTCCACGAGGCCTCTTGCAAGTCTGGGAACACTCACCTTCATTATTGTTGGAGATTGCAAATTAGGAGTTTTTCCTTAATACACTTCTGATATGACAGAAGACAGTTTCAAACTTCACTGGAATTAAAGGAAGCTTGTTCTCTAGTATCTGAAGTATTTGATATTTAGGTTGTTCAGAGATCTTGTTTCAGAAGCAAGGGTTTGGTGGCTTTTCCCTCCTCATGTGTGAATTCAGACCCAAAAAAACTTTTCCTTTTTTTTTTTTGTATTATGAAGTAAAAACTATTTGTACTACTGATTTATATACATCCAGACTTTATTGTATAAAATATTACAAGGACTGCAGCTAAGCTAGACCTAATCCCGGAGAAGTTGTAGATGCACTTTTAATTAATTATTCCTTCAAATTTTTACCAGTTCTGGACATAGTAGAAGGACATGATGGGGAAACGTCCTGCTATTTTTTTTTTTTTGACATTTATTAAGACTGCAGGTCTTAATAAGGGAAATTGAAGTTTTCTTACCTTTTTTCTATAAGGAAACCAGCCTCTGTTATTACTCAAGTATATAAAGTTGGTAAACATTGCACTTTAGAGTACTTGTAACTCTTCTCCAAGTTTTCGTTGATCAATTAGTCTCCTATCTTATGGTTATATAAATGTATATTTGGTTACATAGCACTGGAAACACAGAAAGGTCCTTAAAGCAGCTATATATATGCCAATAGCAACTTATAGAACTTAGCCACTGTCTTCATTTAAACATGCAGTAGTATTCACTTCATATTAATCTCTAAAGCACAGGTCTAATTGAAAAGCCCATATATGCTGGTACACGTGGCAGGAGGCCTGTGAATTTATTGAAGAAGGTTAGGAGTAAGAATAGCTGCTTGCTAATACCATGTGCAGGCCTTGACTTCAGACATGTTTTACTACAACCATTGGCCACTGTTTCCATTCAGAAACTGAAAATCACACATGGATATTTCCTCACTGAAATGAACCTCAGTGCACAGAGCCATGTGAGATAATCTAAGAAAAACAGGGGATTTATTTAGATTGAACAATCTGTTTGAATGCACAGGAATTAGCAAAACTTGAGGTAGATTTTGAAAATAAGGATTTATTTGTCTTCCTCAGGAAAAAAAGGCTGCATATGGATAATTAGTATGCTTACATATTGCTGTGTTTGTATCAGAGTAAGGCATATTGACAATATTCTATAGAATGCACAAATTCTTTATGTCCTTATTAGTTTGTGTTTATATATGATGGAATTGCCTTATATAAGGCTCAACATTTGAAGTGTGTATACCTTTCCTTAACATACTACTGCCAAATTGTATGGTGTGGGAGAGGTAGGATTTATTGAGGAAATGATAAGGTAATGGCTGCATATTTTTCCAATATTTATTCCAGGGTCTTTTGTGGTACTCATTTCCATAGTAACATAATAGTTCATGTCCTCATTCTTCATTTTTCTGAAGGTAAACAAACTGGAATTGAGATTCATAGCTGAAAAAACTAAAATATTTCAGAACGGGATTTCTGCATCAAAGATGGCACTAAAATTTAGATCTCTGTAGTCCTAAACCATTGTTTTAATCCAAATTCATCTAGACCTTTACTGCAGGTGAAAGTAATTAATTAATTATTCACTAAATAAAATAATAATAATGGTTTTATTTTTTTAGTGTTTTCCAAATCATCTCCACTTGACTGATGTACCTACACCAGGCAAAATGAAGAGAAAACATCTGTCATTTGAAATACTTAGAGAGAATTTTTCATTAAAGTTTTCTCAGTCTCAGATCAGGAATTCTGCCTCAGTATGAAGATGTAGAACATGAACTGGATAAACCTAGAAAATAAGTGTCTATCTCTGGATTACATGGAATGTCCTTTGCTAGAATACCTCATTTAGAGGGAATCTGAGTGTTACAGGACAATGCCCTGAAGTCATGGAAGAATATGTGTAGTGTCAGTAAGTTCAGACCACATATCTTTTCTCACTATTATATTTTTCTTTAAATTAATCCCTGTGGGGAACACTCAGTGCCATGTTGCGCCAATACGTGTGAGAGGTTTTAGCATTGCTACCATTTCTTACAGATGACACCTGTTTCTGAGGAAACTGTGCTCTAGAACAAAGCACACAAGTGTAAAACACTCAGTGCGTTGCAGCATGACTTGAGTTTCTGTAGCACAGAAGCTCTTTTAGTAGGGAAGCAAACACAGAGTTGCTGCCTGTGGAGGGATAGAAAGTAAGAAAATAGTGCAGAAGGTAGACTCACACCTGAAGAGTTGCAGCTGTACAAATCACCAAAGATTAGGAACAGGCCTGCCCTTAATAGGCCACAGCTGTGTCCAATAAGATGACGAGTGCTACAAAAGAATGGGTTAGCTGGTTGAGGGGAGAGTTTGAGTTTGCTGGCTGTGCTGTGAAGAGGGTTGGAATTTGTTGGTTGTGCTGTGAAGAAGGAGGAGTCAGTGCTTTGAGTAACTGCCCATGAGAAATCACTGAGAAGGTATGTGAGCTTCACAATATGATGACAATAACTGCCAGGAACTGGCAGCTGGACAGCAACTACCTCTTCAGCCACGGCACTTGCTGTCCGCAGGCACCGCAAGCTCCTCCTCTCCTGGCCAGGCACGGACCACTCCTTGTGGTTTGGTAGGCTCCGGAGCCAGTCCTCTCTGCCTCTGCTATCACCAACATTTTTGTAGCAGACCTGATTCTTCCTCAGGGGCTCCCCTAGAGCTGGATCCCCTCAGGATCCCTTGCCCTGGAGCTCCCCTGCCGCAAGAGAAGCCCCTGTGACCCGAGATCTGCCCCTTGCTGCGGGACGGGCTGGTTGCGAGCCACTCTGTTCAACAAACCAGGAGGTACATCTGACTTAGTTAAAAAAACTTTTTTTGTTTTTTTGTTCTTGTTTCCTTGGGTTTTTTGGGTGGGTTTTTTTTGTTTGGTTGGTTGTTTGGTTTTTTTTGGGGGGGGGGGTTGGGGTTTTGGGTTTTTTTGTTTTGTTTTGTTTTTAGCATCTAATTTCTGCCAGGTGATGGTTGTCTGGGCTGCAGAGAGAGAGAGCTGCTCTCATGGTGTACTTAAGCTGAGAGACCCTGCATCCAGGTGCTCAAGGATGAGATAATTCTAATTAATTTACTTACTTTGTATTGGAAGTATGCGTATGTATTGGGTTCATGGTTCGTGGCCTGGTTTAAGTAGTGGCAATGGGGGAGGGGGGGAAAGAAGACACTTGGTTCCAAAGGAATCTTTGCAAACGTGCCGCTTTGCAAACTGCACTTCGTGAATATGAATACAGTTGCATAAGTAACTCAAAAGTTCACATTCTCAGTTTCTTAACCCATCCAGAAATCCAGTGATGACTTTTTAGCATCAGTGTCAATAATTACATTATATACTTACAAGATGACACACTGGGAGTGAAATGTGGGGGAAGAATGCAGTTGTGAAGAAATTAAAAACAAAGGTCAAGTACATCAAGATAAAGTCAGTATGGGAGAAACAGAGAAGGAAAAATAAGAAAGAAGGGACAAAAGCAACAGAACTTTCTCTATAAATGACTGAAGACACATCAGTGAAAAATGGCAAAAATAACCACTCTTCTCCACAAAAGCCAGCTTTGGCTCTTAGGCTTTAGGCAAATCTTGTACTGACTCCAACAGACATCTTGCATGGTCTCAAAAGGAATATTCAATTCTGATTGCCCCATAGGAATTCAGCCCTCCCTGCTGAATGAATTGAATGCTCCAAATTTAAGAACAAACAAACATCTTCACTTCATCATATTTCAGTTTTGCTAGTATGATTTGTGATTTGAGACTGTACACTTAATGTATTTCTGAAGTTGTAAATTATTAAATGCAAAAATTTTTAATATTTAAAAATCCAAAGGTCATGAATTCCAAACTGTTGTTTCTCATCCTTTTTTGCTTATCTAAAGTCTGTGTTTCTGCTGAGGATTGTAAAGTTTATGTCCCTGAACTGCATATTCAATATAAGTAGTTATAGCTATATATGCATACTTTGTAATGCTTTGAATGACAAGGACACTTTAAGAATATAGAATAATGCATCTTCAATGAAATAATCTCACTGATACCAGTGAGATCAAATAAAAGCAAAATACTACTTAGCAAAGCAAGAAAGGTAATCTGATTTTAACTAGCTTCTGTGCTAGGACAATTGATAGCCAAACACTGCAAAATCAAGAAGACCCTCTGATATAAGTATATTCAAAAAATGAGAACTAAAACATAGTAATTAAAACTATGTTTTAAATTTAGTTCTACTGATAAATTCTCAGCAGCATGAAATATAGCAAATATTAACATCATATGAGAATAAATCAATGTGTTTTCACCTCTAAAGCTTTTAATCCTCTCCAGTAGCATCAGCAAGGTTAACCCCTTCTTTGAATGTTTTAGGCTACTGAGCATCTGCAGTTAGGCTTAATAATGATGATAATAAAAGGTAATAAAAATCAGGAAATTGATTATGTTAATTTAGGTGTATTAATTATAACTCAGTTGAAGGGCTGTACTCTTGTGTTTGCAATCCCCTTCCTCACATATTATTCTAAGAAGACACTACCAACGTCAAAGTTGAATGGTTTTATGAACGTTTATTTTCAACAGTAAACTGTACAGACTGAGCCTCTGTGCTTCAGGGATCTTCTCCTTCTTAGATGATGTGTGTTCTGCTTCTTGGTTCTTTTTGGTCCTCTCTATAGCCTCCAAGAGATTCTGATTCACTATATGCCTCAAACAGAAAAATAAAGAACACTTACAGCAGCCATGGCTGGCATAAAAAACATCAGGAGGAATACCTCTATGGTATTCGTTGATACAAGCACGAAAATGTGCTCCGTATTTAGGTGGTAGGTATTTATTTACACCTTCGGGCAATTTTTCTGAGAAATTGCTGAACACACTAAAATGCCTAGGCTACTGGAGAGCTTTTATTAGCTCATAGTTTGATTTGCTTGGTTATCTTGCTACTTGCATAATTCTGAACAAACATCTTTGCATATAACATGTTTTAAAACAGCATAAAAGACAGACATCAAACATTTAAATTTGACTGAGTTAAGCAACTGATTAATAACTCATACAGCTTCACTTTCCAAAAAACTTTTCAGTTCTTGTAATTATCTTTCTGAATGTAGTAAAACATTTTATACTCACTCTGCACTTTATTAGTGCATTCTATGCCATTCTTTGTAGACCTTATTACTGGCACAAAAATCACATTGCAGTATTTCTTATTTTTATTGACCTCTTTGGCTACAAGATAATATATCAAAATTGCATTGTGGGTAAAGATGTTGTGAAAAGCACTATTGTGAAAAGAAACAATAGAGAACTAGAAACAGTAAATTCTCGATTCTGTTTGTAGCTTGGTCACAGACCAAGCACATGAAGGTTTTTCTGAGTATTTTATGATTACATTTCCAGATATTTTACCTAAATCTGCCTTTGTCCACTTTCAGACTGAATTTTAGAATCACTAATAATTCATCATACCATTTAAAGTTAAGGAAGAACTACAATCAGTGAAGTCCGTAGTTGTTCAGTATCCTTAAACCCAAACACCTTTGAAGTACAGATTCTGAAAAGTGGAAGGTATAAAAGAAATAGAATCATAAAAAAATGGAAAAAAAACCTGCTTTATCCTCCCTACTGCTCTTTTTAGAAATTTTCATTCCTATTCTTACATTTTACTCTTAGAGTGATGTTGTGAAATAACACATTTACAATAATACTCAGTAAACTGATTGTTACAATAATGTGCACTATTTAGGAGTCTCTAATTTGGGATGGAACTGTCACAATCAGATGCACAACAACACCCTTCTGGTATTTTTGTACATATGGCTCTTGGAACTCAGATCTGATCAGATTTCAAACTGTATGTATGTTGGATGCGCTGATTACTGTAATTTAAGGCAAAGTATTGATGGATTCAGACTATATAGATAATTATTTCTTGTGTAGTTTAGGGAAAGGACCTTTGTCATGTCTGTTCACAAGGAACCACTTTGTCACTAAAAACCAGGAAAGAAACTCTCTAACCAGTTTTTTATGTTAGAAAGCTGATATTTTTTCAATATGTTGGGTGCATGGTGATAGCTTCACCTAATACATCCACTTTCAAAACTTTTCACTATTTATACACTGTAGCAAATAAAGAAATTAATGTTCATTTGCTATAAGTTCCGTAATTCTCTTAATTAATTAGTATTCGATCTCCTATTTGTTTTCTCACTTCTCATGCTAATTAGCCCAGTTCTTCTGTCTTTTTATTATCTTTTTCCCAAACAGCATATCCAGTACATCTGCTGAACTGACTTGGTTATTTTCTTCCTTATCTTGAGTTTCTGCAAAACATCCTTGTGGTTCATGAATTTTGCATTACTTGTGTCCACTTTCAAAAACAGATGTGTCTGCAAGGCTTTGTTAACATCCTTCTAGATCTGGGATCATTGAAATATATCAAAGTGTTGATTACACTTGTTTCAGCGAAACTTAAAGTTTCAGTAATTTTCCCAAACCATGATCCCACAATACTGGCTTATCACAACCTTGCTAAATGCTGGTTCTAATGGCATATGACAAAGTGTAAAATTACATTGCTTCAAAATAATTAAAACAATTAATTAGAAGAGATAATTAAAATAATTAATTTGAAAAATTATGAGTAAAGTTACGTAATTTCCCATACCAGTTGGTAGAAGGCTTATTAGTCACAGATGTAGAGAGTTAAAACAAAGCCACATTTATCCCCAGTGTTTGTAGTAATCACTGTATGATACGAAACAAAGCATTAATCCTAGATAGGGATCAAACACTATTGTGCTAAGGTTACAGGAATTTTCCCCCACTGCTGCATAAACTCCTTTTAAAAGAACACAACTTGTTGGGTAACACTTTTAACTCCAATGCCTGTGACTGTCCACAAAAGTATGTTCTACATCATTTCCACACATACTTCAAATACAAATATTAGATACTACACAGTAATATCTAAAATTTCTGGCTGAAGCATGGAGGCTATGAAATGCTGCTTCCTTAAAAGCATAATTGGATTTTATATCTAGTAGTTATCTGGGGAAAGCAGGAGACTACTGAAGTAACTTAAGGGAGCAGAATCACAGAATATTCTGACTTGGCAGAGCCCACCACAATCATAAAGTTCAGTTCCTGGGCCTGCACAGGACTCTCCAAAAATCACACCATGCGCCTGAGAGCATTGTCCAAACACTTCTTGAATCCATCAGACTCGGTGATGTGACCACTTCCCCGGGGAGTTTGTGCAAGTGCTCAATTACCGTATGGGTCAAAAACTTTTTCCTGATATCCGACCTAAACCTCCAATGACTTAACTTCATGGTATTTACTCGAGTCCTGTCACTGGTCACCACAAAGAGATTAGTATCTGCCCCTCCTCTTCCCTCACAAGAAGTTGTAGGCTGCAATGATGAGGTCTCCCCTCAGTCTCTTCCAGGCTGAACATTCCAAGTGACCTCAGCTACTCCTCATATGGCTTCTGCTCCAGGCCCTCATCATCCTCATGGCCTTCCTTTGCATGCTTTACAATAGCTTAATGTCTGTCTTACATTGCGGTGCCCAAAACTGTCCCCAGCACTCGACGTAAGGCTGCACAAGTGCAATGTAAATTTGCAAGTATATATGAATAAAACCGAAAGAGAAACACAAGAGTGCCGCTATTCTGCAAAAGTTCACGATATACTGCTTTGCCACAGTTCTTCCTTAAAACGGAAAAGTTTGGAAAAGGAAACGGAAACATCCCTCTCCCAGGAGGGAGTGTCCTGGGCCTGCTCGGCCGCGCCCCAGGAGCTAAGGCGGCTCCCGGCGTGCCGCGCGCGAATGCGGACATGTTGCTGAGCAATGTTCCACAGCAGCACGCAGCGCCGGCACTGGACCTTCCAAGGCGAGGAGGAACTGGCGCGGCTCCGCGCTGAGGGGAACCGCCGGGCCCGGGCCAGGGCGGCGGCCAGCGGGGAGGGGCGCGGG
>NW_005054611.1:299941-323882 GCF_000277835.1 Geospiza fortis
TTGGTTTTTTTTTTTTTTTTTTTTTTCGTTTTCTGACACGTGTAGCCATTTCAGAATCTGATGTTTTTCAACGTGAGCTTTTGCTTGTGGCTCTTAAACTTGCTTGGGCGACTGAATTGTTTTGTTTCCTCTTAGCGAAGGGTAGAAACAAAATAGTCGTAGATGGTTGATGGTAATGTTTGATGATACAATGAAACAATCTCCCAGTCGCTAAAGAAGACGATCCGAAATTTGGGTTGTCATTCACATGTTTCTCCAGCATTAGTGCTTCTCTGACCACAAAATAAGCTGGATTGTGTACTGGCAAAATATTATCGTACAAAGGAAAAGCAAAATTACCTTGAACTTATGTGTCTTGAATGCAAAAGAGCGTCTTTCAGAAGGGAGAAGTGGGGATGTAGAGCTGAAGAATGGAGTGAAATTGTGCCTCTCTCTCACTGAGACATTAAGATGTATAATTTACATTGTGCCCTGTTAGTCCTCCCTTTTCCACTCGAGTGTGGTGAAGAGTACCATGCTTGAGGGTGCCTTTGAAAGATTGCAGTCACTGCCACGGCATGTTCTGTGAAAGATTGCAGTCACTGCCATGGCATCATCTGTTCAGACTGATGTTTGAGAAGTAGCTCCTGCAGAGTCTCATTTTGGAAAGCGTCAGCTTTCATGCTGATAAACATGCTGCAAAATTTACTGATGTAAAAAATCAAATTGTTTGAATTGCTTGCAGCTTTCTGGATGATTTTTTTCAGCCTTTGATTTTTAAATTTCATTATAATACCCAGTTCTTTACATAAAGATACTGTTGGCTTTTTAAGCATCATCTTCTATAGCATTGTCTAAAAACAAAGAAAATTATTTTGTATTACAGTTGTAATGTAAGGTTCTTGCAGGCAAAAATAAAGAGTTTGAAATACTTAATGACATTTAATGGCTGTATGTGTCTTAGTGGCTCAGTGTATCCTGTGTGCCTGTAGTATATACCCAAACTTTCCTGGTTTGTGGGGGTTTTTTTTATTTTTATGTATTTATACTTATTTTTTCTTAATCCATTTTTATTTTTTCCCTTCTCCATTTTTTTCAATTTAGGGAACAGCTTGCATGTATTTCAAACGTTTTTACCTCAATAACTCAGTGATGGAGCATCATCCTCGGATAATGATGTGAGTTATCAACACTTCTTGAGTTACTCTATCAAATGGAATATTAGAGGTATGATCTTTATATTTGTAAAGTCCTGAAAAAAGAACAAGAAAGAAAATCAAAGAGCTTAAGTAGGAGTAAAGACAAAATATGGTCAGTTTCACTGTATTTTTGCTGTATTTGGAACATATGGATGAATGGATGCTGCATATGTCAATTGTTTGCTTTTTTGTTTTTTCCCTCCTCAAGGCTAACATGCACATTTTTGGCCTGCAAAGTAGATGAATTTAATGTATCCAGTGCACAGTTTGTTGGTAACCTTCGAGAAAGTCCTCTTGGACAGGAAAAAGCTCTTGAACAAATACTGGAATATGAACTGCTACTTATTCAGCAACTGAACTTCCATCTCATCATCCACAATCCATACAGGCCATTTGAGGGATTTCTAATTGATATTAAGGTAATACTCTCTTATAAGCTTATGCTCTGTGTAGTAAAGTAATACAAGTCTGTCATGCATTATCTTGAAAAACTTTATTTCCTTTTGTGCCTGTGATTTAAAAGATCTAATTTCTATAGTGATAGACAGATACCTGAAAGACAGTTTTTTTACTTGTGGTCTTTAAGTTATTTAGGATGTTCTTGGAATAAAGATCTGGTCTGCTACTTTTCAGCTTTATAAAATACTGTTGAATTGTGTGTTCTGAGCTTATGAACAGGAATGACAAACAGGTGCCTTTTTTTCTAAATCATTACTTTTTAGACTCGCTATCCAGTGCTGGAAAATCCTGAAGTTTTAAGGAAAACAGCTGATGACTTCCTTAACCGAGTGGCTCTGACAGATGCATATCTGCTCTTTACTCCCTCACAGATTGCTCTCACTGCCATATTATCTAGTGGCTCAAAAGCAGGGATTAATATGGAAAGGTAGTTATTTTCTTATATGCGTGATTTAAACAATCTGTTTGCTTCTTGTTTTGCTCTAGACATTCTTAACTACTAGAATTGTGTATTTACTGATTGCTAGCACTTGTCTGTTCTTTATGTTTTAGAATGGCAGTGGTACTGTTCATTTTCACAAATAGGTTATGAAAGCAGTTGCTGTCTGGTTTTTATATTCCTTTGGAAGAAGTTAAAAAAAACTGATGACTTTGCCTTAATTAGTATAGCATAGGATTTTCAGACTCAGTTTGAGGGTTACACAGGGAAGAAAGTGGAAATATGGTAGAAACTGAGATCAACTGAAATTACGCTGAACTGATAGCTAATGGATGTTACAGTGTGAAGCAATGTCCTGTCTTAGCTATCCCACTTCCTCCCAGGTGTAGTAATAGCTTCCCCCTTCCCCTCTCCCTGCCTCCTGCTGAGAGCTGTCCATCAATCTCAGAAGGTCAGCAAGGCCTCGTCTGATAGGTGAAGTTCAAAAGATGCCTCTCAGCCCTGGGGACAATTGGGCCATCCAAGTGTCATTTGTCCCCTGAGCCTCCCCCCCTCCTGCCTGGTTGGTAGCTCACCTACCCCTTCCCCTCCCCCTCTCCCTGAGCTTAAAAAGACACAGGACCCTGCGGTCGGGATTCGGTTGGAGCTGTCACAACATTCAGAGGCCTGCGTGCCCAGGAATAAACTCTGGATTATGACCCCCTAGCCGGATCCGTCTCCTTTTCCTCTTTGCCTCGCCTAAAGCTTCTCCATCAGAGGTCAAGCCTGAGTTCCTGTTGCCTGGACTTGTTCCAAGTGCCTAGCTGCAACATACAACTAACCAAAGGTATCTCTGAGGTGAAACACCACAGCTGCCGCCTTTGGTCAAGCAGTGAGGGCCAGACAAGCCCAGGCACGTTCCACCCAGTAATATTGGGAAATGGGCATGCTGTAACATCCTGTGTTCGGCTGCTGCAACTGTTCAGTTTCCATGGATATGCACCAGGAGTAAGGTGTTGCTTTAAATCAATCTTTTCTTTCCCTTTTGTGTTGTTGCCACTGGTGTTTGCAGGGGTACTATCAAACACTGATACTTTTGCTGAAATGTGTAGTTTGTTTGGTTTAGTTCTCTTACGGACAAAACATGTGCTTTTCGTCAGATGAACGGGTGAAGTGGTTGCTGTAAGGAGATGTACCTGACATGTTTTAATATCATGCCACTACCTGAGCATTTTGCATCTGGAGTGTAACACCTGTTCTAAATCCAAAACGTTCTTTTAAAATAAAATCTTCCATCTGTTCTAAATGTATCTCAAATCTCTCTAGTTCTAAAATAAGGAATGTTGGGAGTATTCCTTATAGGATTCACTGTCTTCTGAGAATTGTGTAAAAACATTCAGGTGCTTACTTTACCTTGAAACTTGATCTCATTCTTAGATCTATGTTCTGTACTGCTCATGCCAAAATGCAGAAAACTGTGCTTGCAAAAAGAATGAAAATAATTTGTAGATAATGTGTGATTCAAGGTGTCTGAACTTTGTTGGCACATTCAGGAAGAATTCAAGTCTTTTTTATCTGTCTGCACCATACAGTTGTTATAACCTTGTCATTTACTGTTTGGTGTGAGTTTTTGCTGCCAGACATGAGAGAAGCTGATGGTCCGTGGATCTGTGGTCAGGTGCAGCTCTAGAGGTGGTACAGAACACGTGGGAATTGGAAAACCTGTTGCTCTCATGGGGGAAGGGATAAAGAACTCCTTGGTTGTTGTGGGTGTTGGTGAGGACAATTGCTCATGTCCGTTTTATCCAGGCAGTCTGCATTAGTGTTCTTACTAAGAGAAGTTTGATCTCATTGGAAAGAGGAAGGGACCCATATGCTCATGCAAGACAGTATTTAGTGACAGCTTTGAGCTGCCAAAAGAAGCAAGCCTGTCTTGCATGCTCTGCTGTTGCTCAGTCTGAAAACCACTGTAGTGGTTGCTTGTCCTGTGGGCGTTCTGTACAATAGCATGATGTTGTCATAAGGTCATAAACTTAATTTGACTTAGCTCTCTGAGGCTTAGAAATACTTAATTTGGCAATATTATTTCTTCATGACTGGTGGAATATTTTTGTTGCCTTCTTAGTGACAGATTATCTTTTTTATCACTTTATAGCACTTAAGTAAACAAAGCATTCTTACTCATCTAATTATAAAGCTCTGGGAGATGTTAATTAAAAATAATACACTTTTTACTAACTTACAAATGATTGCCATAAATTATTATGACACTTCAAAAATTTATTCTTCAATGTCTCTTTGCAGCTATTTATCAGAAAGTCTTATGCTGAAAGAGGATAGATCAACCTTATCCAGATTACTAGATGAAATGAAATGTAAGTAAACGTTGGAAAATTATATTAAAGAATATTTCAAAATGAGGAAAAACTATCTTTTTCCAAATTACAAAAGCTTTAGATAGAAGGGTCTGCTTCAAATGGTTCTCTTCACCTTAAGGCATGCATAAGTAAACTGCAGACAGTAGAATGAGCTACCCAGCATGTGGATGGAAGAGGAAAAACGACAAAATGACAAAATGAACAAATAAATTAAACAAATTAATACAAACAAATTAAATACATTAACGGGCAGAGGACCTGCCTGATGCTTTCAGAACATAAGTGCTAGAGTCAGTTAAGTGCTAGCAGCTGATTCAGAAGTGAGAAATCTATTTTGAGAACTAGATAATGGTATCTGTAGGACAGAACTAAATTGCTTTTTAAGTCACCATATCTTAAACATTACAGCTTCAGGCAAAGCCTGCATGTAATAACTACTAGTACCAGATAAAGGGCTAATGTGATGTGCCAGTATTTATACTGCACATCTGTTTTGTAGCTATAAGATGTTTCAGAAGATGCTTAGTTTCACTAGTGTGAGAAATATCTTTGTGTGTGTGTGTATATTTTACAAATATTAAGAATGCTACCATGGTTTAGCTAAGCTAAAAGGAAGTGTAGTACACTGATTATTACCTTTGATTTAAATGAAAAGGCTGTTATATGAAATTCCCAGTAAGTAATCAGTTACTGAATGCATTAAGCTAATGCATGCACTTCAAATGGGAGTGGTGGCAGTGAAACTAGGCTGGCTGACATGAGCAGGGAATGCACCATACAAGTAACCAGGGTCTACAAATTCAATTTACCTTTAATTTATAAAATTTAAGATGTCCTTTACTTTCTGGTCTTCTAACAAATCAGGTCTTCAAACTTTAGTGGCTGAGATGGAAGGGAATGCTGGGATCACTTACTCTTCACTTCAGTTTTTGTGGATGGTAGCTTTAGCCCAAGGGTAGCTCTTCCATAAACATAAGATGGTTGGAAGGAAATTTTTCAAACATTTGTAAATTACTTCTACAGAGTACTGGTGGTAGAGAAAAAAAAAACTTGTAAATTTAATTTGCATTATTAGAAAGACTGGAACTGGTATTTTTTTAGGACAGCAAGTACAGTGTTGATTGCAAAAAATACCTGTATATTTTGAAGCTTGTTAGCAGAGTAATGTGAACTGTGCCTTAAGGAAATCCAGAGTCGGTGATGCTGGATACTTGTTTCAGTGTAGTTACAATGAGGAAGGGAAGGATGAACTGTTGGCTCAAGCCTGACTATGACATAAGCAATACTCAGCCACACTGGAGACTAGATAGGGTTGTGTGATTCACAAGGGGGATGGGTTGACCCCAGCTTGATGCCAGGTGACCACCAAAGTTGCCAAGTGACCTCCAAAGACCCTATCACTGACCTCCCTAGCTGGGCAGGGGAGAGAAAAAAAATAGCAAGTTCATGGGCTAAGATAAGAGCAGGGAGAGAGGTCACTTACAGTTACTATCATGGGCAAAACAGACACAACTGGGGGAAATTAATTAATCACCAATCAAATCAGAGTAGGGTAATGAGAAGTGAAAACCGAATCTTAAAAATACCTTTCCCCCACCCCTCCCTTCTTCCTGGATTCAATTTCACTCCTGAATTCTCTCCCTCCAGTGCAGGGGGACTAGTCAGGGTAGCGTGTTTCTGTTGCTCCTTCCTCCTCACATTCTTCCCCATTGCAGTGTGGAGTCCCTCCCACAGAGACAGTCATCTACAAATTTTTACAATGAGTCCTTCGCACATGCTACAGTTCTTCATTAACTGGTCTAATGTGGGTCCATTACATGGGATGCAGCCCTTCAGAAATAGGCTGCTTCAGTGCCAGTCTCCCATGGGGTCACAAGTCTTGCCAGCAAACATTCTGTAGTGTAGGTTTCTCTTCCCTACATAGTATTCCCAAGGGGTCACAGCCTCCTTCAGGCACATCTACCTGCTCCAAAGTTGCCACCTCTACAGGCTGCAGGTGCAGCTGCATACTCCACACTCCTGTTGACCTCCATGCAGGGACACAGCTGCTTCACCATGGTCTGCACCAGGGGAATCTGTTTCTGTGCCTGGAGCACTTCCTTCCTTATGTTTGTCCCTGACCCTGGTAGATGTAGGGTGTAGATGTTCTCGTATATTCTCATTCCTCTTTCCAGCAGCCATTAGTGTTGCATTGGCTTTTGGATTTTGCCCTTTAAATGTGTTATCACAGATGTACATCCACTGTCACTTAATAGGCTTGGCCTTAGCCAGTGCTGGATACATCCTGGAACCATCTGGCGTTGCCTCTGTTGTGCATGGGGGGAGCCTCTAGCAGTGTCTCAAAGAAGCCACTCCTATAGGTCCCCCACTGCCAACATCTTGCCATGCAGACCCAACACAACAAGGCAGAGCAGAAATTATCTGTGTGCTTACAGCTGTGTTGTTGTCATTTTAGGCATGAAAAATCTCATTAAAAAATATGAACTGCCAAGGCCTGAAGAGGTTGCTGCTCTAAAACAGAAATTAGAGAAGTGTCACAGCTTGGACCTCTCATTTAATACAAACCCGTAAGTATATCTGGGATGTGTTAAACTTTGGCCTTTTTTATTGGCATATGAACATTAATATTTTCTTACCCATGTGAGTGATGGAAAATGAAAACCCTTAAATGTGCACACAGTGTTTGCCTGCTTGCTATATCTACTGGAAACTGAGGTCAGTGACTCAAAGTAGTGCTTTCAGTAATACATTAACAGGTTCTTTTGTGCGGATCTGCATGGCAAGCTGATTATTTTGTAAAACAAAACCTGGAATACTGGGTGGCTTCTAAGGTGTGACCACTTGATGTTGTATGTGATGAGAACTAAGGGCTTTAAAATCAGGCAATTAAAACAAGAATGCTGTAAAGGCTTAATGTTTTCTTAAGAATTATGTGGATGGCAAAGGACTGCACCCTGAACTTCCAGCAAACTGCATGCTGAGGTTTTGGTTTTTTTTTAATGAAACAGGTATGTTCATATTGTAATCCTGGGGTCAAATAATGAGGGTCTTAACTTATAAAAATACCTAAGCATTTCACTTTTCTTCTGGGTTAGGAAGAAGAGGAAAGGTTATGAAGATGATGAATATGTCACAAAGAAATGTAAAATGGATGAGGTTAGTAAACCTATTGTACAAGTTTTTCCTGTTTTTTTTCATCCTTAATGCCAAGACAAAAGTGACACAGCTACTGAGATAAATTTATGCGTCTGTATTATAATTTTATTTGTTGTTCAGACTGAACCTTTTTCAGCTTTTTTTTTTCACTTTAAATGAGCCAGATTTCATACCTGACTGCACTTGAAGTGTTCTTGAACACCCCCTCTTTTGTGGAAAGGGGAATGAACATGCAGACCATGCTTCCTACTGTTTATTGTGCTTTGGAAGTTTTTATTTACTTTATTTGGTTTCTTGCTCAAAGCAGTGTAGAGTGTTGGACTAAATGTATGTCAATTTGTTAACAAGGCTGCGTGAATTACAGATGGGTTGCTAGTACTTTGCGTTATAAGACCAAGTATAACTAAGATGGAGATAAACTGACAAGAGTGACTCAACAACTACAAACAGTATTAAGGTTGTCCTTCACATCTGGGATGAACACCTTCCAGAGGTTTTGTTTGGACAATGGACAGGAGAGAGTCCATGCTGGCAGTGGTGTAGAACCCTTTTTAAGTGGACTCATTTTGATACTAAAGATGTTGCATACTGATAGTCTGAGACACTAAGTATGGCATTTAGAAAAACATGCTAACATCTAAAGAGGGTCACCTACCAAAATGTGAAGATAAAAGACAAGATTTGTGTCTTGCTATTAGAGATTATCATAGTAGGTTCATGCTATACTGTCAAATTAGACTCCAAAACATTATTAAGACAAGATTATAATAAAATTGGCATTGAAGGTATATGCTAACAAGATGGGGGACCTTGAACTTATAATTTTATTGCTGCAAAAATTTTTAATAAGTTTTCATTCCAAATGCCAGTCTTCAAAAGTATACTAAAACTGGCAACTCCATAAAGCAGGCACTTGGAAAACTGTTCACTTTATGACAGAGTGACTTAGAACTAACAGCGCCATATGAGTGTTGGAGGTTTCACTTGTTCCCTGCCCCAGTTTAATTTATATTAGTTACTCTGCTATGGTCTGAGGCAGTTTTGATTTTGGATCTTCTTTTTAATTTATATCTGTAATTATTTCCTAAATGAGTAACCCGATAGGATATTCACATAGCCTACAGCACTTCATGATTTTACAGTTCCAAAGGTCCTGAAACCCACAGTTTTTTATTAGTGATGTATCTGAACTGGGTTTCTACTTGTGTATTTTTTGCTGAGTAATAACTACATGAAAGAGCAGATCTCAGCTGGCCAGGACATTAAGGAGAAAGTGTGCTTAGCTTTTTGAAAGCTTACAGTGTGTGCAAACTGCTCATATCTTAACAATGGCTTCATTAATCCTGTAGTTAGCTGATAATCTACAAAGCCATGAAAAGCACAGGACATCACTAGAAGGTGCAGTATGAGCTATTTTGGAAATCTCTACAGTTATCCAACATAAAGCTCATGCTTCTTTATCCCAGGTGCTGAAAAGTGTCTAACATGACTGTGTCCATGACTGTAAGCATAGGTATGGATAACTAGCTTTAGGGTTAAAGGCCTGAATTGCCCCAAGTTAAAATACTTTTTTAGTCTTCTGTTCATGGAATTTCTCTGTAAGTTCTTAAATCCAGCCCATAAGCACCACACCACCACACACAAATGTCGCTCAAGGTGCTGTGTTTTTTCCTTCTATTAGGAAGAGTGGACTGATGATGATCTTGTGGATTCAGCATTACTTTGAAGGAAGATGCGCTCCTACCACCCTCTGGTGTCAGGTGTGACTGCCTGCCACAGGTTCCTTATTATGTGTCATAAGGTCTTTGTGCTGTTAGTTCTTACCTTGGCAGTAAAGCTTTTCACTTTCCTAAAAGAAAAAGTTGTGGTTTAATTAAACCCTCATCCATTACAGGTCCAACACGACCAAGATTTGCTTCAAGAAATCTGGCCCTTGTTTTTGGTTCAGAAACAGTTTGATGTGGCTGTAGTGTAGTGTTATGAGCACCAGTTGATTTATTTTCTTTTCATATACCCAGTTAAGAGTTCTACAATACAAACACATACATGCAGCTTTGGGTGTTCCCCAGTTTCATTGTCTTTGCTGCATTTTGTGTGTAACAGGTAAATTAGGTAGGCAGCTCTGTCTTCCAGTTTGTATTTTTACCATGTTATATTGCCTGTACCAAAGCAACCAAATCTAGAAAAGAATCCCTTTTACACACTCTGTTAAAAGTTTTAAGTAGGACACACTGAAAGGTAAATTACTTACTTGTCTGAGATGCAGTTTAACATAGACTTGACATGGTTATGGAACAATCTAAGAAAAGACTTCTCTAGAAACAAGGTGTTGCAAACACATGTATTGTCACTATGGAAGAGCATCACATGTGTCTGCTCAGTGCCATACATACGATATTTGGGAGCTTTCACCTTCAAGAAGCTGTTCCAGCTGGAGACCAGGGCAACACAGCAAGAGCCACTTTAGTATTACAGCAAAGGTGCAAAAGCAAAGTCTCTCTGATTTTATGTGACAGTGATTTGGCAGTTCTGATAGATAGGAAAAACACTCCAGGTGTTGTAAAGATTTGCAACAGTGCTTGTATGTTAAAATTATTTATGTAGTTATCTCATTAATCTTGTCAGTGAATCCTTTTATTCCCTATTATTATATCACTGCCTAGAACATAACACACAGTGATGATGAAATACCCTTTAAATCAACAGCACATTTTATTTCTCAATTTTTTTAACAGTTTATGGCACTGCAGTGGGCAGGAACACCTTCCACTAGACAAGGTTGCTCCAAGCCTCATCCAACGTCACCTTCAACACTTCTAGGGACTGAGGCATCCCTGGCTTCTCTGGCACTCTGCCAGTACCTCACCCCACTCACAGAGAAGAATTTCTTTTTATTAAATCTCAACCTACGTAAGGAGTTTCAACATGTACTTTCTCACCCAAAGATGTACAAATTAAGGCATTAGGACAAGGTAATGCTGTCTGAGGACTCATGCTCAAAAAGTGACACATTGTAAACACTGCAAAGTATGCCACCAGTGCAGACACTAAAAAATTTCCACAGTAGCCATGAAGCCAGTTTTCATGGAGTTAGAAATATGCAGCTTGATTTATTTTAAAAACTTACTTTTCACTTATAAAAATATTTATGCTAGACTTACAGTACAAAAAAGACCAAACAATACCTATTTTATAAAATGGTTTAATGAATGCATGCATGTCTGATATAATGATCAATAAATTTACTGAATTCAAATTATTTACTGTTGTAAACGTTTTACAAAAGCATTGTGATTTATCTGGATATACAGTTCTTGATGGAAGAACTATTCAGACTGAATCAGTGGCACATGAAAAAAGTAAAGCTGACAAGACCCATTCTGCATATTCTCTTTCAACATCACTCCAGCAAGAGAAACAGCATGGTATAAAACATGTACAGTAAAGGTTGTTCCTACCATAACATCAAATTCTGGAAACTGTAAATACAAGTTAAAAGTGGTTGAAACAGTCAAAAGTCATAATTATTGTAACCAGTCAGAAATTACAGTAAGAAATGTTATCCAGTTAGTTATAGGTGGTTGTCAGAACAACACCTTTCTTCTCATGTCAGTTGATAATTCTTTTCCAATCAGACAGCAAAAACTTTGGCAATCAGAGGTGCTGAAAATTTCTAAGTCCTAGACGCAGTCACAGCATTTTCTCTGTGGAAGGTCAACTGTATACCAAGGCTCAGAAGTTGTGAAATTTCATTGTTTCCAAGTGGAAAAAAAAAGTGCATATGTCCTGCACAGATAGCTTAAAAAAAGCTGCTGGTACAATCATTCACCAACAGGATCTTTGTTTTCGTTTTGCATAGTTCACGCATCACTGGGAATGTGACAGGGTGTGCTATTTTTGGCAAGAGCAAGAAGGAAGTGATACTGGTGGGAGTTGCCATGTTGGGCATGCTGGATCCATGCAGAATTCAGGTAGAGAGCTGCTACCTGATGTTGTTAGACACCGAATACTGATTTTGTTTTTGTTGTAGCAGTTCAGTAATGGCCAAAAGCTTCTTAAGAACATGCTGTAAAAAAGAGTGAGTCAGTAAAACTACATGTTAGCTACTGAAGACAGAAAAGGCCTGCCGGAGCAGCATTTTCAGCATCAGCCTATCAGACCTGCAACTTGAAGTTTAAGTATATTACTAAAAAGAGAAAATGTCTGATTCCCTAGCCAATAAGGGTAGTCATAAAACAATGTTATGGACTTTGCCTGTCCTCCCATGGATGTTCTTGCTTCTTTGTGGTTAACAGGAAGGCAGAGGAAGTGTACAGCTAACACAACACATTATTAAAATTTGCCAGCAGTTTTCCAAGCATACAAGTGTACTGGCAAACTAGTAAGTAGAAATGAGGTATTAATAGAAAGCTAAAGAAAGTGAATTTGGTTCTCAACTGAAAAAAAATCCAGATCTGAAAACTAAGACTGAGAGAGTCTGTCAGGAGACAGTAATTTTGTGGGTTTAAGGCTTCCTCCAGAAACTTAAAAAAACACCCAAAGCTAGTTGGTTTTGTTGCACGGAGGAACAAAACTATGGATTAAGTATTTCCTTCACAGCTAATAACCCCCTGGTGAAATACAACATCATACTGCTACACAAATACCACAAAAGAATCCGTCAGTATTGAGGAGTAATTCGGGACTCAGCACCCACTACTTTGATTTGTGTTAACTCACCTGCATCACCCCTCGCTCGTTGCTGAGTGTCCGGAGCTCATCTGAGTGTGCCACACAGATCTCATGCAAAGCTGCCAGGTCACGGGAGAGGTCAGTTCGAGAGTGCTCTGCAGTGTCTGGAAGCTCAGGAACATTCTTCAACAAAGTAAAAGACAGCAGATTTAGGGTGCCAAGTCCAACTTTGGTCTTTCCTGCTAAACCTCCAGTCCATCCTTCTATTATTAATTATCTGTTTATTTTCTTCTCTTCACAGGCATGTGTTTTGTGAGGATACTGCAATTTGTAATGCTAGGAGGATTCTTACTACAATATCTGGTATTGCTCTACCTTTGAGCTCACCAGAAACCTACAGCATTTTGAGACTCAAACCCTCTAAATGAAGGGAGAATCCATCCATTAGGAGCTTTTTAAAATCTAAATGAGAGAAAAGCAACAAAATTCAGCAAAATCTGCTCTTAAACATGACCTAACTCCTGTTATAGCAATCACACCCACAAAATAGTCACGTTTCATAAGAACAGAATGACAGCATTTCACTTTCAAACTACAATACGTAGAATCCACACAGTGAAGCTTTTGCCAGTGCTAACTGAAATTCAACCTATTTTTTAAAGAAAAATTACTTTCAGTCTCTGATTAAAACCATGTGACAAGTTATATATAAAAACTTCTAGTTTAAAAGCATGATTGTGAAAGGTTTACATTTTTGCCCAATATTTCTAATTTCATAGCTTTAGAATCTATTTCAGCTTCTCACATTTACATAGGCACTAATTAGTAAAATCTTATGCAGATAATTGATGGTTTTAATTCCATATGACAGACCAGCAATTTTTAAATAAGTATTAAAAAATATACTCACATAAAAGCATTCAAAATTATGTGGCAGCTGATGCATTACTGAGCTAGTTAATAAGAGGTGTAAAAAAATTTAATTTTTTTAATTACAATTCTGCTATGTAACTTCAGCAAATATTTTTTTAACCACTTACTCCAAGCTCATCCAAGAACATGATCATGCGATGTTTGTTGCTCTTGATGAATGGATTTACCCCTTCCATATATGGCTCCTAATAATTTTTAAAAGTATTCATTAACAAAATCATATTCAAGGTAAATTGTCACATCTGAGATGAACACAATGCAGTCAGGCAAATGACACTGCAAAACGAATAGGTAAATAAAAATAATAATAATATCTTTTTTTCAAGTATATTTCTAATGTCTAGTGTGCTGGCAGTCAAAAGACTACAGAATTTGGTTTTCTTGTATTCAAAAGATAGCCTGTAATTCAGAATTCTTCTTACACATGCATACAGACAGAAATTTGCATCAAGGTGAGTGTCTCTAAATACCTGCTTGCAGTGAATAGATGCTCTGTGTTCAGAGGTATCATCAGGAACAAGTGCTTTCTTTCCTGTTTTGTCATTAACTCTTACATTCCAAGTTCTGTGTGTCAGAGAAACAGCCTTCTCACATCAGCCTGAAGTCATGTTAATTATGCTTAAGTCAGCAGATGTACTTTTAGCAACGTTTCAGCCTGGAAACTGAGACCAGTCACCGCTGGCATTCTCTTAGTGTTTTAATAGAAACTTCACTGAAAGCTTGGGCTTATTAATGCAGTAAGTACACCTGACTTACAGTTTTCATTTTGTCTAGCAGTATGATAGTATAAACAGGACAGCTTTGAAGTGCTCTACCACAGAAAACATCAATCTAACAAGTGATAAACGCACATCAAGGTAAAGGAAGAGGAAGTCATAGGTTCTGCATGAGAAAATAGCAACAAATTTTTTACATGTGTTGAACAGGAACATATGAATGGTGGACTGGAAGCACAGTTCTCTGTAGGTTGTTCTCTGTATGTAAAATTATATTCACCTTAGCTCCAAATTCAACCAGATTTGCTAAATTCTGCACAGACTTGGCGACCAGCGTCAATGTTCTTGCAGCAGTGGGGGAAGGAGATCAAATGAAAATAAATTCTTTTCCCATTCATATTTTTATTGATTTTTTAAATATAAAACAACTGCATGTGAAAGATATCACCTGGTAAAGTAAAATATATTGCTTTTGTAACGTCCAAAAGCCATGTTAATCTGATAATCTTATTTTCTGTAATAGTAGCACAGACCAAGAAGGCAAAATAAATGTTACTAAGAGTTAGGTGAAATGATAACCATTTGCTCAAAACTTGAGTTTTGTTGAAACTTGTTAAAACATTTACCTTTGAAATGAAAAAAAAAAAAGGAAGTTTACATTTTTCTTATCTGCTTAAACCCACATCCCACATAAGTGGGCACTGACAAGCTACTGGCAGCAGGAAAACAAAGTGAATGTTACATGCAATCTTAACCTGTATTTCCATGAAACTCCAGTCTGTAATGACTGTGACTATAAACACTTCACATTAACCACTGAAGTCAGAATTTTTCCAACAAGTGATGTTACCAAGAAAATTACTTTTCTCTCCAGTTAAGGTAAATGGCCTGGTTGAAAACATTCCACTGACAGGGTTTTAGGGTCTGTAAGTTTCCCTTAACAGCAGTCCAGAATACTAGCTGGAGGTAACTCAGCAGGATTGTAATGGACAAGCTCAAAAGGCATTACTCAAATTTTTTAAGTAGTTCTTTACACCTGCAGTCACAGGGCAACCCAAGTTAGGAGGGTAACTAACTTGCAAACCACCCAAAGATAATAAAATGCCAAAGAAATTATCACTTGTTCCAGGCCATGTTTCTCAAATGCTTTCTCCAAAGCGTGTACAGAAATGATTACTCTGTGAGAGAAACAAACTTTGTTTGACACAGTCCTTCTCATTTAGTAGTTTAAAGACTGATGATAAGAAAACAAGCCACACTGTCTTAAAAACTGTCTTTGAATAACGAAAAAAGCTCTTCTGAACCAGATTTTTTTATTTTCTCCTATATTTCCTATTTTTCAGCCTTTCTGAAGGCCATCCCTTTTTCATCTTTAAGATTCTATATCTAAGATCTACTGTATTTAATGGCTGGAAGCCATCTAAGCAGGACATTCAAATTATTCAAGAAAAGTTTTCTAGTTGCACATATGTATGTATTCCAAGCTCTGTAGACACACAAACCAATTTTATAAATCTTGTACATTTCAGAAATAACACTGCATTCAGCTATTAACTCTGTATTGAAAGTGATGTGTGAAGTTCCCATAGTTACATTTTTCACAGTGCTAAAATATATTAAACATTGCTAGACTTGACTCAAAATTTTATTATTAAATATCACAGTAGATGTTTTTTTGGACTTTAAATTATACTGGGGATATCTGCAATCAAGCCTTTGAGGGTGAAAAGTCTATACCCTAAGAAGTTAGCCAAATGATGTGGATAACTTCACTTGAAACACAGCATTCAAAAAAACTTCCTATTTTGCTGCATTAGATACTACAGTGATTTCATGTCTCCTGCTGCATAAAGTATAGATTTGATCTGAAGCACATAGTCACCTGAGATGATATTAAACATCCTTGGATTCAGGATAGCAGGACAAATCAGTCGAAGAAAAACAAAGCCACTGAAATGAAATGAAATTGTATTTTGTTCAAAACCATTAGAAAATACAAGTAAAATTGTGTAGTCTTTCAGGAATAAAGATAATGTGGGATCTTGTTGAGACAAACACCAAGAAACTAGCCTGTGCTATGTAAAAATATAAATCAAGATCATCATGCTACAATTCTACGAACAGCAATGAAATCTCAAAGAGGAGGCACATTGATTTCCCAATAAAGGTGACTGAACTGTTTAATCATGTAGGAGGAAATTAACTGCCAAGTAATTATGAAGCCAATCCCTGACCATGCTTGTCTCAAAAAGAAGCCACCCTTGGTCTCTGACCTCCCAAAGATTTCTCCACTGTCTGCTACTGCATCCATCTCACAGCCAGCCACTTCTCCAAGCCACTCTAAGCTGGAAAACAGGAGTGGATGAGCAAAAAGATCTCTCCTGGCAGAACACACCTTTAGGTCAGCTTCAGCTGATCCATTATCCTGATCTACACTTCAGTAGAAAAATGAGGGATCTGCTGCTTGCCACCATCAAAGAATTGCTGCCATTTTAAAAGCTGGAAAAAGAGTGCTCTGTTCTAACTGCAGAACTAGGAATTCATTCAGCAGAAACCCAGAACAGGTTTCAGCAGCATGAGAAAAATCTATTTTCCTGTTAATACCAGAAGTAAAAATCACCACTCACGTTAACCTCAACTTCAGCTAATTGTTTATAATGAAGTGACATACAGACCAATTAAATCAATCTAAAATATCTGTAATTTTATCCTTGGACACCACCAGCAGGCTGGGTTTCACCACAGCAATACTAGAGCCTGACTTGTAATGAAAAGAGGAAGGGAACTTTGCCCGTTGTAAAGTACACAGTTAGTCCACATTTCTTTAAAGAGACAAATATGGTGAGGTTGATGCACCTTCTGTAAGTCCAAGATAGCTAGTATGTTCTGTTATACATGTATCTTATTTCTAAGAAATAAAAGTTATGGGCTGGTAAGAAAACAGTTCTTGGCCAGAGGTTAAGCTAAAATAATTTTTATGGTGGAATTCAAAGCTACAAGTCAGTAATTAATTTTGAAGTCTTGGCACATATACCTGTCACTCTTTTAAAAGTGCCCAAAATTGAAGGCCAACAAGGTACACATCTAGCAGAGACCCTGCTGATAGGGAAGATCTGATATTCCTTACCTTTGTCAACCTGCCTAAATTAGGAATGAGCAAATATCTATAATGGAGTTTTAAACCAGAGAGAAATGGTATCACATTATGACTGATACAATAGAGAAGAGATACCCTGATATCAAAAACTGTCCATCTGGCTCTGAATATTGAATCATTCGTAAACCAAAAATAGCACAATGGAAGGTAATAAACATCACTGAAGGTTGTGAAACTGCACTCCAAAGAGAAATCTCTAGTATCCACTTGTGAAAATGGAACACCACAAAAGCAAATGCAAAAATATTTTTAGCATCCAGTGGAGACTACTGGGAAAACTGAAAGTGAGCTGTGTGTTCACTAAGGAAAGTCACATGGTCCTCTTTGGAGCTGGGGAGGAACAGCCAGAGATTGGAGCTCGGGAGGAACAGCTAGAGATAGGGAATTTACTTCTGACCTTCACAGCCCTCCAGCAGCTTAGCGCCTCAGAGTAAAAGAAGCTCTCAAGTAGGAGCAGTCTCCATTTGAAGGCAATGCCGCTTCACAGTATGAAACACATAAGGCTTCTGGTGTCAAAATGATAAATACAAGCCAAATACTCTGAAAGATCCCTCCATGGGAGATTAACCTCTGCTAACCATACAACTGCCTGACACCAAAAAAAGAAAAGCTGAGGCTCCGATACCCTTAAAATCCCTGCCACGTTTAGGAAAAAAGTGTCAAGACCACAGCTTTGTCAAAGGTTTTTGTTTGACCTGCCCTGGCAATGAACAGAGTTAGAGTTAGTTTTGTATTGTGCTGGTTTAATAATGTAGACTGGAGTTTTGGTGGCTGGTGTGAGTTCAGAAGAGCCAGGTTCTGTAACCTCCAGCAGCATTTTCAGAGGAGCTCCAGAATATTTCAACATGATTGGGCTGTAGTACTGTAAATTCAAAGTTAAAACCATTAGGTAAAGCTATACTGACCTCTATACTATATCATTTTATTTTGGCAAGGCTCTAAGAACAAGACCAAGACTCCAGCAAACTCAGTCTTTAACTGGGACATTGTGCTTCATCATCACAAATACCTTAAACACTGCAGTAACCTGTGTAAGTTCATACAGTTTTGTCACTGAAAGAAACATAGATAAGCATACTGAAGTATGTCTCCAACAAGGCTTCAAAGAAATATTTCCAAAATAAGGTTGACAAGTAACTTACCTAACAACCCTGGTTCTCATGGTAGTATTAGCTGGCCATTTGTTTTGAACAGACTTCTGTAGGCACCCATAAATATACCTCAATGTCCTGCAGAAATAGTAGCCAATTACTCCTTCCATTAAACTTACAGAATTAAAAAAGCTGGTCGGAAAGGGCCTAGACCAAGCTTCTACTTGATGCAGAGCTATTATCAACTTTATATTAATAACTTAGACAAATCTTTAAATTATAAATTAACTGTTAGTTAAAGTTAACAAATTTATAAGAATTCTATTTTAAAAGTTGTTTTAAAAAGTAAATTTATAAATTACAAGGAAAATCTATTCTGTGATCATTCAGATGTGCATAGATGTTTTGTAACTGTTTACTTAAGTAGTATTCCCTTTTTGAAAAAAGACCACTTTGATGGTTGATTTTTCTTTTTGTTTCTCTCTTAACTAAACAAAAGCTTTTCTTTCCATACATGACATACAGTGAAAAAAGAAAGTTAAGCACCACAGCAATAGTTCTCTCCCATAAAAAAAAATAAAAGGACATTTGTGGTGTATTTCAGAAAATGCTGATCACTGCCTCATGTATTTAAAAGGACTGCAGTTTTCAATGCTAACCTTGCCAGCACTAACACAAAAGAAAATTCCATGCTACTCCAATGACTCAAAATTGAGGGTTTCATATACTTTAAAAGCTAATGACACTATGAAAGGAAACTCTGTATTATCCACTTTATATTAGATGATTCAAATCTGAGGTGTGAAAACGAGTTACTTTATCAATTAAAAGAAGTGGGGGAGAAATAGCCTCTGCATTTCCCTAGCAGAGAAAAAGAGGCACAGAATGGTATCACTAATATGTTGTTAATAATTCCATCTCTTTCTCACAGGAGGAAGACTAACAAATGGATATCACTGTCTGCTAACTACCACTGTCTTCTACCTTTTCGTAAAAATATGAGATTAATTATTTTATTACTATTTTGTCCCTGATCTCAAGTCTTGTAGCTTCTCCTTTAAGAGAAAACCAAATGTGCCAGCCAGAGGCTTTTGTAAAACACTATTAATTGCCAGAAGTGTTACTTTCCCCTGTCAATTTTTCTCTGTTTCTATACAGCAACATTAAGATAAATCAGTAAGAACATAATTTTAATGTACAATGTTATTCATGGAAACACAAATTTTCATATATAAATCTGAACAGAAAAGTGCAAACTTACGGGGGCAGTATCTCTGCAGCCATGAATATCTTCTCCACCAATTCTGAAAGTATACTGAGCAGATGTGCCAAATTAGTGTTTACATCTTCATTTTTTTCTAACTTCGAGGGATTTAACTAAAACAGAAAAAGAATATGTTTATTCTTGTATCTAGAACTACATATATATATATATATATAGTTTCTGAATATTACACACTGAGTACTGCTTCAAAGCAAATGAAATATTCTGCAGTCCTACAAGTCTCTTACAGAAATCAATCATGTTTCAGTAAGTTGTCAGGGAATGCGAAGCAACAGTTTTAAGTTGTAATATATATATGTGGCTTTTATCAGCCTGGATATTCACCATTTTTTCATCTGAGTGACTTTTTGTCTCTCTCAATCCAAATTTCCGATGACTCCCATCTTTTCCACAATGAAGTTAAAGTGAAACACAGGAGTTAGGAGGGTCATTTTAAAAAGAGTTTCGGGATCAGTAACAAACATTTTATATGGAATTTTACAATTAAAACAGAAGTTCAGATCTTGATTTCTACACTATCTTGAGTTCAACAAGAGTTACCTAGATTAGGACATTCATTAACAGATGCAGAATGCCTGCTAAATAATTAAAAGAAATTTTGATTATAAAACTTAGTAAGTTCTACTATGAATAAGGTTTGAAGCCAAAATCCAGGAAAAAAATATAAAAACATCTCTTAATTCAGTTCCTGTATTTCTGATGTAAAAATGTCTAGTTCTAAAAAAAATTATTAAATGTCTCTCCAACTAATATTTAATGTAAATACAACAGTTAATAACTAGTGGATTATTGTGTCAACAAACCAAAATGTTTAAAAACACAGTTTAAGGTATCACCTCACAGGACTGCTTGCTCTCCATGATCTTTAGTATGGAGTCTTTCAGCGCATGATGAACAAAACTTGTTGCTGTGGCTTTCATATACTGTTCCATAAGTGTGCTTGCTAAAGTGGTGGCACGGAACAAGGTAGTAGCTTCATCTGAAAAAAGAAATTGGAAAGAGAAAAACTGAAAAAAGGTGACATGAAAAAGAGAGGAAGAACATGATTACTCTTTGACATAAGCTGCAACTAAAGGAGGAGAAAAAAAAGATAGCACCCAAACCCTTTCCTCCCTACCTGACCAGAATTCTAGTAAACTTTTGTGGGATTTAGTGCAGTACCTTCCATACTTATCTCCCTGTCATTTAGTGTTCTTAACAACAAGGACTCAAGCTTTTCATGAAGAAAAATCTTCAGTAAAATGCCAGCCAACAGTGTTCTATCCTGTCCACAAACATGTGATAAGGCATAGACTACATGAAGTTCTTTCTGGAGTATAAGCTGAAAGAAAAACAAATTTAAAATATTCAGAAACTTCTTACATATAACAGTTTTGGAAAAATATATCTATATATATATATAGCTGTCATTTAAAAATATTATTTGATTTACAGCAACCAGTGTTTCTGAGATCCCTCTCAGCTACTGAAAAGTATTAGTTTTGACAGATAAACTAGATAAATGGATGGTTAAACTTAAGTTCATACCTCTTTAAACTCATTGTATTCTTCTTCTGGCATGATCTTCTCCATGGAATATCGCGCTCGAACACGCAAAGATCCTGGCTCAATACCCTTTAATGGTACATAGGAACTGAGCTGAAACCACTCATCTGTTGCATGTCCTTTTTGTAATCGGCTTAATTGGCAACGCATGAACACTTAAAGGAAAAAAAAGCATTGTTCAGATACGTTATCTCCACCAAAATAAAGGCTACTATTAAATAAAAAATGGTTTTATTTTTAACATATAATCTTATTTCAGGAAAAAAATACCAGCAAGAGTAAACAAAAATTTTTTATCAATATATGAATGGATTCATTCTCTCTTCAATGGCTTAACAGTGCCCTGTAAACTGAAGAAAAAATATATGGCAATCTGTAAAGAATGTATACATATAAATTCAAAAATGCCACATGAATATTGAGATGGCTTTCCTTGTAACACCCAAGTAAGTAGGATGCAAATCCAGGTAGCAGAAACTAAAATACAGGTTAAATCTTTAGAGTTCACTACTCCCTTTCCAGCCTTGCACTGACACCATGATCAGGATCTGCTCCTGTTTATGACTGAGTGCTCCTATAGTATTCCCAAACACTGACATATGTATTACTTTTATAATAACTCTAGTCTAAGTAACAGTTTATGCGTATTAGGTTAAAAAAAGTGTTCCCAAGCACTTGCTGACCAGACAATGAAAGTCAGCTTAAGAATAGCCAAATCATTAACTGGTGATGATGCTACACTAAAATTGCCAAGCAATGACCTGCACTGCAGCTGAAGTCTGGTGCAGCAGCTGGGAGGGAACACAGGCCCATCAAGAGCAGGAACATGCTCCCTAGTGGAGGGGTTTTCCACAAAGAAAGGGCCAGGCACTTTCAGAGGTAACAATGTGCCTCTGAAACACTCACCATGCTCCAAGAGGACTCCACAAGTAGTTTTACATTTAGCCTACCAGTCTGCCCCTCTCAGTCAAACACCTTCTCTTTCCATAAGAAAGGTATTTGCTTTTACTTTCCGCACATAAAAAACCAAAAAAGTCCATAAAACCAAGAGCTTATTTTTTTTATATTTCTGCAAAGCCAGTACACCAATCTGCCTTGCAGAAATTGTCCACAGTTCCAGCAGATTTCTCATTGTCCCAGTGTTGCAATACATAGCAGGATAATATTTAATACTGGCACAGAAGCAGATTATATTTATAATGCCTCATTCAGGACAATCCTGCTGCCTATTTCATATCCTTTGGAGCTGATGAACTAATAAAAGTTAATGCATTTATATCAGTCAGCATTGAAAACAATCCATCACCACCTGCTACTTATCACCAGTGTGGATGGAATGTTATTAGACTACATAATAAATTCACTTTCTTAGCATACTTTTCCCGGGCATCAAAGCTCAGTATCCACAACTAAGCAATGTGCTCTTCTTCATATTTGCTTGCACATATAAAGCACATGTACCACAGTGAGAAGAATGGTGAGTGAACTACTAGAATAAACTGATGATTTAATTTTTCCCTGTGGTTATTGTAGCGCTTCATTGCTATAATATAAATAATATGACTTGACTTTGATTTTAAAAAAATCATACCACATATCTGTACAAGGACTGCAGAATAGTTATCATAATTTATATTAAATTACTTTGAAGTAGTAAGACATTTTTCCTGTTTATAATGTTACATTGAATTGGTAGGCTCCTTTCAGTAAGAGATTTCTACTCAACATGAATTAATTTGAAATTAACCACCATAGTACAAAACCAAACCAGAATCTCTAGTCCAACACCTTATGGTATTGTCCTTTGAGACCTACTAATTCAACTGTCAATAGTAACAGACGAAAGTCTACTAATAAATTCTAGGACTTTGGATTTTTCAAGCCATATTATATATTTATTTGATTAAGTCCTTAAGTAATTTACAGCTAGAGAAACAGAGAAAAAATGTTAATATAATTGATGCAATTGATGCTGAACTGTTTTGTATAATTTCTGACTATGTGGAATGCTTAAAAACCTCCAAAGTAACTACGGAACATTCATAATGGACAAACTTCAATGTAAAGACCTGAAAACTAAGGAAATATTTTAAAATACTGAAAAGGTAGCCTTCATTCATGTGTTACTTTGATATTTAGGTTTTGTGTGTTACAATGAAAGAACAAAGCAGTGAATCCAACAATTACATTTTGGACCTTTAATCTGCATTACATGGAAGGAAAAGCAAGCAGAAAAGGTGAGTTAACCCAATTAATAACTGGCAAGATGAATAGCATCAGCTGTACAGGACTGCCACTTCATAGCATTCCACAGGTAACATCTGTGGCTGAAAAGGAAAGGAAAGATGGTTGGTTAAGGAAAGGAACCAGTTATCTTGCTTGTGAAGAGTTACAAGTTCATTCTGGCAGTGCAACACAATGTATGTCAGAGAAAATGTGGTTTAACTCATTTTACCCCATACTTCATAGGGCTCAGGATGTAAGTAGAGGTGTATGTTCATTCAAGTTGACTTAGTGTAATCTTTATATCAAAATGAAAGAGTTATGCTGGATTATGTTTATGCTGTAAGAGTGCAGATAACTGCAGTAAAGGAATTCAGCCAATCCTGCCCCTCACCTAGAACAGGAAGCCTTCTATCACCTGAATGCACAAAACTAACAGCATTTTCTTAGTCTGGACAGAAAGGAGGAAACTACAAAAATACTTTCAAAGAAACTACTGAAGCATCCCTCTCAAGAACTACCCTTTTAAGATTCTTTTCCTAACCAAGGCTTAGATAGGTAATCAGTTTTCCAGGTCAAATTAATTCAAGAATAAGTTCACAACTGCATTTATAGCTCCTTAGTCTATCAGAGAGAATGTATCTTTATTCCTCCTTCCATGCAGAAACTTTTCTAGTGAGAGAAGGAGAAAGAGATCTGAAATTGAATGAGGTTCTGCAAGACCATGCAAA
>NW_005054611.1:323910-355715 GCF_000277835.1 Geospiza fortis
CTACAGATCTTAATAAACCCCAGAAAACCAAAAATCAGTAAATTAGCACTGGTGTAAGTTACAGACCAGTAACACAATATATGCAAAGTGAAAACAATTGCACTAGATTATATATACTCTGACTGTCTTAGAACAGACAGCTTGGAACATAACGGAAAAAAAATCTTAGAACAAATTTGAAGAGGACAGGGAGAGCCATCCTGCCCTGCAAGAAGCAAAGAGGGGGCACAGGGCTGAAGCTGCCCCAGAACAAGTATATTGGGAAACAAGATACATTGGGGGGGGCAGAAGGGGAACTACCAAAAAAGAAAAAGAAACCTAAAATTATTGTGTGGGAAGAGACCTGACCTTAAAAAAAAATTTCTACCTAACAGCTTCAAATTCACACTCTTCAAACTCTTCCTTTTTTACTGGAACAGAAAGCCACATTAAAGAAGCACCTATGTGGCTAACACAAGGAGAAGAAAATACGGATCCTTTTCCATTCAAAGTGATGTTAAGATAACTTCAGATTTAAGCCAAAGTATGGTAATAAGGAAAGAAAACAGATGAGGTAAAATGGAAAGAAAAAAAGGAAAGGTTTCTTCAGAGACTGCCAAGATTATTTTTTTAATAAAGACTTGCATCTTTCCCTGTCTCACGGGAAGCAATCAAAAACCTGAAAAGAAATTCCATGTAGTCAGATTCCATGGAACTTAACATCTTATGGAGCAGACTAATAAAGAAAATTTCTCTTTGCTCTTGCTTTTTGATAAGCACACTCATTATCTAGCAGTAGTTACCATAGCAGCAGAGCTATGTCAGACATACAGGACAAGAGTATAGTGCATTTTATGACTAAAATCAGTGAAAGTTCTCATTATAAAAACATTAATGGAAAGCCAGTACCAGACATCAAAAACATACACAGGCAGCATGGTGAACATAAAAACCTACGTAATTCTCTTGTGACAGCCCTTGACAAAAGCAATGATAACCACACAAAGTATCCATTGCTGTAATGTATAAGCATCTTTTACAGAAAAATACTTACATATATCTGGATCTTTACTTTTCTTTGTTTTGTTACTAAGACTTATCTCAAATCTATTAATATCAGATGAAAGATCACTAGGAGAAAAGAGAGAGCCTCAATTAATACTATACATGGCTGGCATTTAAGCTTTTCCTGATTTCATTTCAATCCCAAGTTATCATTATCAGTGACTTAGATAAGCAAAGACAGGTGCCTACAGAAAATTCTCCCCATGCAGAATTTGTCTGAAAGGTTGGTGCTGTATAAGCACATATATAGTATTTTTTAAAATACTTAAAACTATAAACAAGTGTTAAGAATCTTAAATGCAACACAAACTGAAAGTGAAATTCATCAATTCAAGATAATTAAAACTTACTCAAAGACAAATTCTTCAGACCACACAGGGTTCTGTCCTTCCCTGATGTGTGTTTTTGCTACCTGGACACTGTTCAGGTAGATGTTACAATATGGATTTGTAAAATGCTTTACTGGGAGTGTATGAGCTTCTTCTACATGCAAAATGAGACTGCTGACCTGAAAAAAAATTAACTATTTATTTTTTTGTTGCTAAAATACAAAGCACGTTAATGAATTATTTTAATCCTCTATGCAGAGGCTTAATGTGAATACTGAATACCAAACTCCTTATTAGAACAGTAAAGACCAAATGTATTGGAATATTTTAAGCACAAGGAACAAAGTAAGAGTAACTCAAATAACTAATGAAAACAAATATCCAGACCCATGTTTTTAAGGCATCTTGGAGTTCTATTTTAAAATTATTTTTGAGGCATTAGGATTTGCAAATAACAACTTTTCCAGACACAGAAAATTTTACTGAAATGGAAGACTGGCACTTTGAGTGAGACAATGAACAATTCCAAACACAGTGGTTTATTGTTTGGGGCTTTCCCAACAGAAATTCTCTTGTGCAACACATTACACTGTATTCTTCTATGCAGCTAAACACTGTCTTTGCTTTTTGAAGAAAAGAATTCCCTTTTTGTTTGGCTTTTGCACCCTGAAGCTCCCAACTGCACCTGTCACTTTATCTGTAAATTCACCTAATTTAGTTCACTTATTTAGAAGTATCCAAATTTCTTTAATGTTCTCCAATCATTACAGACATAGCTATTTAAGACTGATTGCCCTCTCCCTCTGAAGAAATTCTGGCATGTATGGCACTTTCAAGAGACCAAGAGAAATGAAGACACAAGGTTGGCTCAGCATGTATTTGTTACATAAAATTAGTATCATTCGTTAAATAACATGTATTTACATGTAACTAAAATGTAGATAATGGGTATTTTATGTATGTGTAATATAAATTTTTTTCACATTTTTTGTTCACATGTCATATGATTTTTTAAAATTTCTCATATGAGGCATATTTGAAAAGCTGCTGACTTCTTTAGACTTTTATTTAGGATTTGCCACTGTTGAAAGGAAAAATTCTGAGACTTATTAATAATCATTTTGCACAGAAGAGGCAAAATACTCCTCCACATGCACCTCCAACCCCACAATATCACCTGACGCAGACGTTTATTTGATGCTCCTGGACTGGTTTTTCTTAAACTGCAAAACACCTGCAGAGCTTTCATCCAGTCCTAAGAGAGAAGGATGCAGAAGAATGTAATGAAACCAAGTCAGATACAGCTTCTTGCATTGGAACAGACATATCTGTAAAAAGTATCTGAATTTTCCGTTTAGCTTGGCAAAACCTAAGTTTTCTGTAATTCCACAGTACTAAAGTCTGAATATTAAAGCAAATTTATTATCATTACTAAGCAAAACCTCATAAAGAATTTGCAAGTCTGAACCATTTTCTCTTTCAGTATTATCAAGCATTACTAATGGATATACAGCGTGACCTTAGCCAATGTTCCTGTAGTGATACTACAAGAAATTGCAAATTGTATATAAAATTAAGAAAAAGTTGTTTGTTTCTGAGAAAATTGCATTTAACAAGCCAAATTGGTCTGATTATTCTCTCCAGTAGTCCCATATGTCAGTCATAACACTGTGTACTTCAAACAAAGACTGAACAATTAACAGACAAATATAGAGCATATATCCAACATTCTCCAGTTTGTCTTTGGAAGGTGGAAGACTTATTATAGCCTCATTCACTAGTTACTGTCTCCCAACCATTAAATCCTGTACATTTCTTGCAAAGCACAAAATTTAGTTTTTGACCAACAGTCTTCTCTTCAGTCAGTATCTCAAAGATCTGCTATCTACTCTCAAAGCACAATTTAACAATGTCATTAAAACCCCCACAACACTGCTTCACTCATTCTTCACAGCATCTTCCACATCTTAAAAATACAGAAATACGTACTACATCTATTCTCAGTTTTGTGAGTTAGGCTTCAGCTTTCAAATCCTTCCAAGAAAAAGCTTTCAGCTACACTCCACCAAGTTTCTATTTTTCTATGAAATGATAGAAAGTAAAGAAAGCTGAGTTTTCTCAGCTTTGTAAACTCTTTGTAAACTTTTCTGGGCCAAAGCCATATTATAAAGAAATCTGAAACAACTGTGTTCTGTATAAACACAGTGAACAGTTAAGCAGTTTCAAAACCAAATTAAACCAAATGTTCAGGAAACAAAACAGGACATTCTAGACGTTCTATCTTCTACACATTCTTAATTATTTTACTTTTTAGAAAACAAAAGATTTTACAGATATGACAAAAATTAAGGAACATGGAATTTAATTTATATATTCTCAATTATGATACAGCATACTGCTTCTCAAAGTCAATACACTGACAGTTGTATGATGAATTCCACTACATAATTCTTATGTCATATCTCCAAATTTAACAATTTGAATTAACAATTTTTAATAATTGGCATTAATTTAAAAAGAAAATCTGTGCTTTCCTTTATATCCAGAACACAAAAAATATTATATAGACTTCATGCTCTGGTGAATGCAGTCTATTATGAGTGCTCTTAAAAGTTTTCATGCCATTCAAATAACATCAAATGCAAAGCTTAACTTCTAATGCAATGTATACCTCAGAGCTGTGAACTTGCAGAGCTTAAAACTTAAACAAGAACACTCTGTCATTTTAGATACAATCTACTGCTAAAATCATTTGTCTGAAGTAAGCTTCTATCCCACAATTCTTAATCAGTGAACATAACTGTTAAGAGAGCTAGTAACTAAAGATACCATACAAACCCAGAAAATCTTACACTGTGCACCATCAGGGCCAAAGACTATGCATGACTACCAGTTTATATACACTGCAAATAACTGGAAAGACAGTTCTATCCACTTTGTTCACACATACATGCATTAGCATTTTATTTATTTCACTCTGAAGTAAACTCTAGCTTACTGTGCTGTGTTTTATAGCATGGAAAAGACCTGGAGAGTAAACTTTTTCTTCTGAATTGAACTATGTGAAAGAACATGTATGTTCTCCAGAAAGAGAACATACATGTCCTCTTTCTGGAGAACATACATGTAACAAAGTAATGGAAGTTCTGTGCATGGGGCCTGACTGGAATTTGTCAAAACTAAAACCCTGAAGAACAGGTAATACAGCTGCTGGATTTTCAGCACCAGCCTTCCCCCTCAGAGATCTGCTACCAGTTCATTTTAACACCTGCTATGTAACCACTAAATATTTGTGATATATTTGCTTCCTGCTTCAGAAGGGCAACATCACTGAATAACACAAGATTTAAAGTTACTTTTTTTACACTTAGCAAATAAAAGCTCTCACCTGTGCTTGTTCTGGAGTTTCGCCTGCAAAGTAAAAGATGTAATGCTCTTCACTAAAGTGCTGAACTACTATCTGAAAACAGTTTGGCCTTAAAAATAAAAAAAAACCAACAAAAATTAAGTTTAATTAATCTTCACATATTAACAGACACCTTCACTTAATCTGCGCCAAAACAAAGTTTACACTGAAGTAACAGATTTCTCCTGTTTGTCTGCAAGGTGCATGGAATAACTGCATCGATGTTTGTTCATCTACATGTTACCATCACAAATGGAAGTCTTCAAAAACGGCATTTTGGTTTTGAATGTATTGTGTCATTTTAAGAAAACTACAGTACATGCAACCTGCTTCAGAACACTGACAAGTTTTTAGAATGGTGTGCACTGAACAGGCATGTATGCTGGCTTACAGTTAAGGCAAAAAACCAGCCATCTCAAAACACTTGTCAACTCTCTATTCCTAGAGAGTTTAAAAGCCGTGGAAGTCCAGCATTTTTTCACAGCCACTTAATCATACATAAAGGATTTTTCTTTCAAGAAACAGTATTAACCTAAGGAATCCCCTATATGAGTGTGTCCCACAGCTCTTATGACCAGTAAGATGTGTACTAGATCATACACAAAACACTTGAGTGTATGTGACACAAACCTCTACAACCTTAAATGTTGCAGAAGTACAGCCTTCACTGTACTTCTGAGGAAAGGGCAGAGACAGTTTTTGTCAGCTACTTAAAGTGCAGGAGGAACTCTGTCTGAACTGCAGTTCATCACTAACAGCTTCCTAGCTGCTGCAACCATGCATGTCCTCCTACACACCTGTAAGTACCACCTAGCACCCAACTTTGCTCCAACCCACAACACAGGATTTCTTAAAATCTGTTTAAGAGAAAGAAACAGAATGTTTATTGATTACAATATATACCAAAGCTTCATGCTTAATTGTCAACTACACAGGGAACATTTCAGCATTTTGTAAAATAATCTTTATCTATATCTGTGCCCCTCATTCGAGTAGACAGATGTTGGAGTCTTTTTCAAAATTATTATAAAGATTTAAAAACCCACAAACAGACAGAGCAAGGCATCAGTCTTTGTAGATCAAGAAATGCCACTAATGTTAAACATTTGTCTCTAGTTTTTTCACAAAGGAACTAGAAGTGTCTACATATAATTTTTTAATAAATATTAAGATCTGTAGGATAGCTAGAATTTCTAACTTCTTCACTTATTATATAAGTAAATATAGTTATTTCTTCTATAAAATTCTATAAAATACAGACCAGTGGAGTTGTTTTTGTAACTACCAATGAAAAAATACATAAATGCGCTTCTTAATTTCTAGTGATATCTAAAAGACTTCTGATTCTCAACTTTCTTGCTGATAATCACATCCCCTGTGGTCAGCATATTTTGAATATCAAAATATTACAGTAAGATTTCATGTGTAAGTAACTCTGAGTACAGTAATTGTGCAAAAACAATCTTTGAGGATGTTTACTTATATGAACTAGTATAATACAAACAAAGTACTTGTTTTTAAACAGAAAAGAACCTACAGACTTCTAACCAAGTTAACTTTCAAATACCTACCAAAATAATGTAGAACTTCTAGAATTTACAAAAATTCTTTATCTTATCAACTCTCAGTGCAATAGGATTAAAAAAACCCCAATGTCCTACCTGCCAAATAAACTGTCATGTACTCCATAGACAGAACACACACTAAGGTCTATTAGTCCTTTGGGTTTTGTGGCTCGTTTTTCACTTTCAAAATAAATAAGCTGGGCATCATTTCCCTCTAATATAAAATACAAGTTTTTCCATCTCTTTCCTTTACCTGCATAAGAATCAAGCAAATAGTTATAATATTGTCTAAAACAACATGTAAATTTTGTAAATTTAAGAAAACAGAAGAGGGCAGTAAAGCTTCTGTAAAATTCCAAAGAGAAGAACAATGTACAGATAATCAGACTTGAGTTATAACATCAGTATACGCATTCCGTTTTATACAACATGTGACTAAAACCAGATCCTCTTCACAGATGTAGGCAGAGTTGCAAAAGATTCTTCAAACATCCTCAGTGCTTTCAACATTATGAAAGTGCATATGAGTTGCCCCAACAATGAGGTCCTCTCAGTGTTATGCCTGTATCTATAGAGATTGCAAATAGCGACAATGTGGACCCCATTCATTAGATTTTTTTTTTAAGAAATGGACTCTCGACATTAGAAAGTTGCTCCTAAACTCTGACCATTGATTGCATTACAATACCTTAAAACATACAGCTGAAGAACAGAAATGGAAATATTTTATATGCAAACTTAAATCAGAATCAACCTGTAAGCACAACCATATGTAAGAATTTGGCTGGTTCCACTTGCTGCAGAGAAAGGTTCTTTGAATTACAGTGGATTAGGAGCATTCTGCAGCAAAATAATGCTTAAATCAGAGTATCATTTCAGCCTTTATTTCACATTTCAATCATCATAAATCCACTGGGGCCTCAATAAAACTAGTAGCAAAATTGTTTTCAAAATACAAATGTAACACTCATTTATTATACTATAACTCCTAGGTGGAAGAGTGATTTTATTGCATTTAGTCCATATACACTATGTGCGTCCTTCTACAAGACAGTACTCTAATTTGCCTCTTTTAGCCTAATTTTTCCAAGTCATTCCCATTTCATTCCTTATTCCATGGCATCTCTCTACACCTCTCAGAATAAACCTTCTCAACAAATGAGATGCTTCCCTTATTCTGTTCAGAAGGTATAGTTTGGGGTGGTTTGGGGTTTTTTAATGTCTCTTGTATTAGGCTATATGTAAACTCATACCTTCTTTCTTGCATTTGGTCACTATCCACATTACCACCTGTAACTTATCCTTCTTGTCATTTGCAGAAATCTTGTTACTGATACCGTTTTTCTGCGTCCATTAATGCTGATTTTTCCAAAAAGTAGAAATATAACACTCGGCAAGGGACCAGCTTCCTCAAAACTTCAAAGACTTGTTCAATGGAAATTCTTCAGGGTAATACTGAAGGTTACACTGAAATAAGTCAAGCTGTCAGCTTTTAATGTGCTTATTGTATGCTATGCTGTGTCAGTGTTAGAACCCTAAAAAGTCACTATATCCTTTGTATGGCAGACTGTGCATATTAAATTTAAGATTGAAAACATACAACCTGACTTGGAATAACAAAATTAAACCAGCTGTTCTCTGCAGTGAATGTACAGATTTATACTATTCTAGCTCTCTCAATCCTCTATCAGTTAGAACTTAGTGAGTTCAATATTAAATACAAGCATTTTATGAAAATATATTTCATTTCATGATTTTGAATGCTACCTTTGACACGGATGCCTACTTTTTGTGCTGTGCTGATTTTTTCAGAACTGCCAACCTAAATTTTCATACTGCATGTAATTTCATGTATCACATTGTTCTATTCATCTACTACTTAAGGAAAGAGATCTTTCACATTCCTTACACACTTTCTAGAACCTTTTGCCCACTTCAATTTTGCTCTTTCTAGTACCACTAAATTCATTAAACTCAGATAGAAGGTGCTGATCTCTGCCCTCTAGTGACCAACAATAGGGCACAAGGAAATGGAACAAAGTTGATACACAGAAATTTCAGATTAGACCTTAGGAAAAAGTTCTTCACTGAGGAGATGGCTGGTCCTTTGAAAAGGGTATGCAGGAAATGCTCACAGCCTGTCAGGGTTTAAGGAGTGTCCAAATAATGCTCTTAGTCATGTGGTTTAGTTTTCAGTGGACCTGCGCATGATCTTTATGACTCCCAACCTATTTAAGACACTGCATGATTCTATGATCCTTATCTGCTTTTCCTCTTCCTTTAAAGACATAATAGAGGCAAACATAACTCACTTTTTTTCAGAAGATAACCTTTTTTGACAATATTTTTATAAAAAGCATCCTTTGTTTTCCGACGAATGGTATTGTAGATTTCTTTTCCATCCACTGTATCATTAAGCACTTGTTCTTGGTGCTAGAAAACATGTCAGAAAAACATACTTTAAGCTCAGAAATTGCCAACTATGAAGTTGCAATCAGGATCATCTTACTGAATGCTACCTAACTCATTACTATTGTTCTCTCCTGCATTTTGCTAAAGCATTCATTTTTCATACAATACACATGCTAGAAATGTACTATAACTATTTCCATACTTCCCAAACTGAAAGAAAATAGGGGCTTTCAATACAGACAATCACAGTGAAACATCATGCTTTTTGTTTCTACATGTGATTTCACTGTGTTAAAATTTATGCCAGTCTTTGAAAATTTATCTAGCTTCTAACTGTCTTCTACCAAAGCTCACAGGCCTGACATATCATGGATAAACTCTGAAGCAACAAAAATGGTGCAGATCATAATTAAAACCGACTCAAAGTGGCACAGTCCCCCATTAATCTCTTTAGAACTCACATGTTGTAACAGAGCAGAATTCAGGACAAGAGACGAAAGGAAGAAACAGGAAATCGAAAAAAGATAAATTCACACAATAAATGGTAGTATCTAGAAATGCAAGTAATATATATGACCCAGCGAGGTCTGACCTTACTAAGTAAGCTGATGAACAAAAGTTCTTTAGCCATTAAAAAAACCCAAGAAAAGCAAGACTATAAAGTAGTAAGGACATCACTGAGATGAAAAGAGACATATGAACTGGTTCTTACATAATATTCTACTTTTCTTCCTGTGCATATATCTGTAAGAATTATGATTTTGACCAAAACAACAACAGCAAGATGAAAAATAATTTGGTAATACTAATAGGAATTACAAGACCTACAAAGGAAGCTATATCCATATGTTATGAAATGATAACATAACATAACATGATTATCTATCAAGATAATATCTTTAACAAAAGTGCACAAGGAGAAGTGCACAAAAGAAGACATCTAGTGGCAAATACTTTTAAGCAAACAGCATATCAGACACAGGAATTCCACCAGATTGACTTTAAAATGATGAAAAACTTTTGAATTCTTTCTCCCCCTCAAAAACACAGAGCATGGTGTTCCATGGAAGGGAGGTGAAGCTGAACATTAACTGCAACACTGAGTACTAAATCTTCAAATAAAGTCACAAGTGCATCTGGCTAGGTTAAAAGAATCTGAAGTACTCTCACATGGAAAATGAGTCAATAAAGAGTTTATTAATACAGAAACTGTAAGTTTCACGTATGTGAAAAGCTAAAATGAAGACTTATTGCCATTAAGAGGAAAAATGAAGAAAGTTAGTAATTAAATTTTCCAAGGAGCAGTCTCAGAATTCTTATTTGCTTTCTGACCCAAGCACATTACTGAGCACAAGTTAACAGCAGGAAAGAATGGGGAAGCATCAAGGACACAACACAGTTAGCAGTATAGGAAAAATTGCAATAACAAGGAATGCATCTCTTAGTGAAACACAGCAGTTACACCTGTTGATACTTATAGAAAATGAGATGTGGACAGCTGAGTCATTCATTGGAGGACTGGGCTGTGAACTGTTGGCTATTCTAACATACTGGTCCCACAAGGATGGACTTAACTTCTGTCATGGCAGCCCCTAAGGTGCTGTGTTTTGGTTTTGTGACTGTAATGGTATTGGTAACATACCAGTGTTCTGGCTTTTGTTGATCAGTACCTGCACAGCCTCAAGACTTTCTCCATTTCCCTCTCTGCCCCCTTCCTCAGTAAGATGGCTTGCTGGACAATATGCTGGGAACAGAGATAGCCAGGACAGACAATGCCAATTTCTTAGAGGGATACTCCCTGCCATGTAACATCATGATGAGCAATAAGCATGTGGGCACACGGAGGTCTCAGAGAGCATCTGGGCATTAGTACACTTGTGAGACGTGCTGAGTGTTGCCTTTGTATCACCCTTTTGTATGCTTATAAAACAGTATTTATCTTAACCCAGGAGTTTTTTTGCTTTTGCCCCACTCCTCAAGAATAGAGAATGAGCAAACAAAGGTGCAGATCCTTAGCAGCTCACTAGGTTCAACCCACCACAGAAAATTACATGTATATTCGTTAAGTGCTTTCCAGAGGGAAAGGGAATTATGCATAACATGGTACTACCCTAAATTGTTCTGGTACATGTTCAAGAAAGGATCAGCTTCTGTATGCTTAGCTTGGTGAACAGAAGAAATGCTCTCATATTAATAAAAAAGATGCCACAAAGGGGTATGAATTGACTGCAACTCTCTTTAGGGAGGACAGGAAGAGCAAATTTCTGATTTCCACTGAAACAGGAAAGCTTGGGAACAGAGAAAGAGAAGAATAGGTATGTAAATTTTACAACTAGTTATAAGCTCATGAAAAGGTAATGATGTAGTATGCTTATTACTGGTGATCTCTTAGAATCAATTTCTCCTATGGGGCAAGTGTGTTAGAGAACAAGTGCTGCAGTCCCAGCCCTGCAATCACTCCTGAAGCTTTTTGGTGTGTATAGGTTTCCTGTGACAGGAAAAAAACCCCAGAGACAGAAGAGAGGGCAGACTGGCTCCCCTTAATATGGGACTAAATCAAAGCATGAGCCCAGGAACTAGGGGTGCACAGTAGAGGTCAAACACCTCACAGCATAAACAGAACTTACCATGCTTTCTGTTGACTACAACGCAGTCTTCAGTAAATGTATGTATTTGAGGATAAAACAAAAGAAACAGATGAGATGAAAACATTGAAACTGTTGATGACTGACTACTGGAGATGATGCTGTTTAACTACCACTGGTATCTCTGCTGTAATTTAGTTCATAAATTGATTTGATAGTGATTCAGTGTGGGACTTCAACATCAAAGGCTCAGAGATTAAATCCTACCTGCATTGGAACAGGATCTTTTAAGTAATATCCTTCAACAATCTGTTCTTTTCTGTAGTGCTCAATGATGTCAGCAATACTGTTCCAATAAGAAAAAGAATATTGAAATGTTAAACACATTAATTTTTTCCACCATTTGAGAATCTGCTTTTCCATAAAACCACAAAAATGTTCCTTTAAAGTTTTAATAAAATTAAGTGTTAATCATCATAATCTTATTTGAAAGGAATGAGGGTTTACTAATATACTGAAGTCAAGAAAGTTCACAAAACTGTATTCAGAATGTATTAACCTAAACTCTGCAAAATATTTTAATGACTTGCTTAAAATGTCAAATTAGGACACTGCACTTTCCACATTCAGGAAGTACATGTGCATTACCTGCTTTCCAACCAAGCTGAAAAATTGCTATTTCATTGGCAATAATTTTCCAAGTCCTAGAGAAATTAGCTAAGTGGAATGGGACATTTTCTGAGTGAAGTGCAATCCCTTTCTAGAAGAACAGGAATAGAAAACAGAAAAGGTAACAGGGCTTATACAGACTACAACTGGACATCACTGAGCTATTCTTTTAAATACTCGTGTCAGTAGCACTCATCTACAGGGATGCATTCATGACTAGAATCAGATTCAGACTGCAATCGCATTTGGAAGGCTCAAGAGAGAAGGAGTGACAGATACAAGCTGAAATTCAAGGCATTTAAGTTGCTCTAATTTATTTTCACACTACTGAAATTTACACTGTAATAAAGAACAGCAACAGGGACATCAACAGGAATTAATCACATGCAAATATCCATCTAGAAAAAGAGCTAAGTAATTAAACAGATAAAAATATACTCAGTGTGACTTCCCAGTTCATATATACTCAGCTGTGTGCACAAAGATACAAATAAGGCATGTGTGCAATGCAGGAACAATAGTTAATACTGTAAAAAAATCTCAAAAACTTCTAAATAAAGCTATATCAAGATATCTTGGTTGGCTTTTCAATTTTATGAAGCTATGAACTAGGCAAACTTGATAAAATTACCTTCCCATGAGCACTTTTATTTTTCAGATATGTAAAATGAGGTTAATGTTTCCTTCAGTTTTAATGAAATCAACGAGTTAATTTCAATTTTTACTAAGATGCTGTCTGTATAATGCTGTTTTCTACATAAGAATTCCAACTGTGTCACACTACAAAAACAATGACTCAGTCATTACATTTCACAGGCTGAATAGCTACTACCAACATTTTCTAATTGATCAAACAGCATTATATGAATTTTCTCTCTCATCAAATTAGGAATACCTTGACCTTCAATGCAGCATCTACTTACTCGATTAAAAATGCCATTAGGAGTTCCTCAATGTAAGGAGCAGGTGCCTGCAAAATTTCTGCAATTTTGTAATACGGGCCGAAGAATAAAGTCAGTTGTATTTAAAAACTCTTTCTGGAGTTAGAGTAACACTTAGACTAGGACTCCAAGCTTGATGGGGCAGCTAAGGGCTGCATTCTTCATTATATGTTTGAACTTCCAGCAAATTTACCAACCTTATACACACAGACATTTGAACTGAATATCACCTTAAGAGTATAGTGGTAATTCTCCCAAACATACAACAAAAACAAAGATTTTCTTTGACACTAAGGATGATCTCTGGAAAACTACATACCAAAATACTAAAAGAAATTCTTAAAGCACTTTGTCATAATTTATTGCTGCTTAACTTTAAAATCTTGTTTTCTGTTCAGCCGCATAGAATCTCTTTCAGACAAATATAATCTACACACCAAGTGAATCCAGCACTGTATTATAAAGTATTCTGAAGCAATAACAAAGTGGTATCTTTCTTTAAGTGTACTATTTATGGCTACAAACCCATTTGAGACTAATAAGAGTTACACTAACTTGATGATTAATTTGACATCACCAAGGGTGGGGGGCTCCAGGCCTATCATCCTCATCCTGCAACTACAAATCGGCATTTACTTTCACGAAAGGCTGACCCTGCAGCTAGCCTAGTTTTCAGTAAGGATGGCTGGAGGCCAGACCAATTAATGAAGAAGGTATTCAAGCAGCCTGGGTGTGAAATGGGCATAGGTTGATCAGGATCCAATTATTTAGCCTCACAGCATCATGTGAGTGAAGTCATATGAAAAAGTCCACTGAACTTAATGAGGAGACCTTGACATTTTCTCAGACACAGCTGCTAAACCTCTACCCAATCAGAAGACACAGAAATTCTCTACTGGGGTAAGAATGCCCTTGTTCTAGGTGAGCAGGACAGGAAAAATGCTGATTTTTTTAAGGCAGGCAATGACCTCTTTTTAAGGAAGAAGGTGAGTTTTCACTACTGAAAATTCTTACAGATACAACAACTCTAAAAAAAATACTATGAAAGATGGAGGTGTACTGATAGTTTCTCCCATAAAAGGGGAAAGACCTCATTATTTTCTCTTTCTGTTTTGTACAAATTACTATTTCTTTGCACCAATGGCAAAAGAAATGCATCTTAAGTTTGTTCACTCTAAATGAACTGATCAATATTTCTGTTCCAAGTACCATGCACATATTTCAATGTAATTTAGTAATTTTTTCAACAACAAAGGCATTTATCCCCTTTCTTGTAAATACCCATTTCTATTATTTGAAAACTCTATTGATTGTCTCAGATAAAATTAGCGTTTTTATTTTCCCCTTTTCAAATAGACAAGAACGCATGTAGAAGCTTCCAAGCTGCCTCAAATAGAGTAATCTCTTAATTACAGATACAAAATTTATGGATCCACATGATCCATTCAAACTACAATTTACAGAGTGAAGCAACTGTTTGGCAGAACAAGCACAAATACTTTAAGAGAAACGAGTTACACTTAGGTTATTTAAGCTGTAAGAATATGCTCAGTTAGAAGTAACGACTATGGAAATTAGAGAAAATATTTAGTATAAAGGAAACTACAGTCTTAAAATCATAGTAGTAAATAATTATCAGGAGCAAGTTATGCAAGTACAAAATATGCACAACTCATTTTGCCATAAGAACTCACCTATTATAATATCTGCCTCCCATCATAAATTGATTGTTTGATGTTGGACATATTTTAAAACGCTGAATATTTTCACTGGTCCGGAAATAAAGTGAATAATCACCAGGAGTATTATCTGAAGGCCTCACAAGAAAACTGCACACCTGACCAACTAAAAAGACATCATAACAGTGTTATTTTTCTTAGTGATATATGTAAACCCTTACAAAATCTATTTCTACATAAACTAGAAAGAACTGCACACCTGAAGAGATATAAACCCTATAAAGGTAAATTCCGGTTGTTCTTCTCAAACTAGAAGAACTAGTACTAAACCACCAGAATTAATGAAAAATGGTTCCACTGTAGCCTGCAACCTAGCCATATCTTTGCTATCTCTTTAAAACATCATACAAAAAAAGTTTCATAACATTTTCAAATCTCTGCGCCAATATTTAAAGTAGGGTATTAAACAATATGAGTCAGAAGTACTGTTTTCAACTAAAGAAATACTTGCTTTATGAAAGTGAAATAACTGATTCTACATAAAACAATTTAAAAATAAAATAATTAATATAATTTAATTAATAATTAAATAAAAAAATTTTAGATTAACTTTACTTGAGAACATACTCAGTACTGATAGCCATGAAAGTTTTCGTCCAATGTAATATTCTACTGAGGTAGCACCCAGAGGTATTGGAGAATCTAACACACTCATTTATGTTTAGACATAGAAGGAATTTTTGCCTTTAGTTTAATATTAACAGGATAGCTTTGTGCCATTTCACTATCACTGTATTTCACATCAGAAATACACACACCTGTCATCAGCAAATTGTAAGCTTCTTGTTTGGAGATCTTCCCATGGAACCATCTTAACAAAGATGAAGAGAAAAATTAGAAAGCAAGACTACCAGCTCTCTTTTTTGGTTATGCTGACATTCAAGGCTCTGGCACCTATGAATTAATCTTTATTTTAAAAGACCCAATATATATGGATGAGACAATCAATGTCCATGCTACTAAATGATTCTCTCCTCCCAACAACATGAAAGACTAACACTAATAGGTATAAGAAATAAATTACTTCAATAAAACACTTGGAGCTGATGTTCAAATACAAGCGAGTTTAGAGATTGATATGAATTGTCCAAAAAGTAGGTAATTTGATATGCATTATTTAAAGTCATACAGCAATGTACTAGCATCATGAAATCTGAAGCTCAAACAAGAAGTTATACACAGAAAACCTCAAACTCAAATTTGCCAGAGCTGTGGAACCAAAACCTAGCTTTGTTAGATTAATGAATATAAACTGCTTTGATCTCACACCTTGTACTTTCCCAGAGTCTTGTGTCAGAGCAGTACCCCACAAAAGTTCACAGCCTCTGCCTAGTTTTGGCATGATACTTACCAGTATTCAGAAAAGCTTGACATACTACAACTGAATAACCTGTATTTAAAGGAAAGCTAAAGATACGGTGCTTTTATAAGAAAAGACCCGAATTTCTGGCTTTCTTTCTATACTATCTTCAGATATTAATATGGATTCCTCTGAAAGGTAAACAACAGCTGAAAGACAGCATCAAAGCTCCACACATCCCCTACAAGCTACTTTCCAAATATGAAATTTTCACATTTGAAGACATCCATACAGCCAAACTAGAAGAACTCAATAAACCAAATAGACCACTGAAATGCCTCCTTCTGCCACCAGCTTCTTGGAAAGTGGGAAACAGCAAAAAAACAGCAAGCACAAATATGACAAACAAATGAGGACATCAGAAAAGTCATTAAGGCACTAGACATTTTTCACAACTATCTGCCACTCATCTTCACTTGTGAATGTAATCTATTAACAGATTGACATATCAACACACTACTGATTCTAAGTTGAATTTTCAAAAATTTTTAAAGTATTTAAGTAAATAGAAGGAAACTTACAGTCTTGTGACTTTTTCTTCAAACTTTAAGCATTATAAGAATCACAGGATTGTACAGAACAAAGAATTCTTTGCATTGGAAAATACCGTTGATCATCACATACAATCCTTAACACAGCACTGCCAAGGCCATCACCAAACCAATGTCACCAAGTGCCACACCTAAACCCCTTCTAAATCCCTCCAGAGATGGTAAATCTACCAAAAGTCCATTACAGGACTTTTTCACATTAATTATCCTTGCATCTGCAGCAGCTAGTATATTAAGAAGTCTTGAGATTAAAGAACAAATCTCTTTGGTCACTTTCTCAAAAACTTAGAAATCTCACAGTGGAACTTGACAAAAGTTATGATTGCTTTCAAACAACAGAACAAAAATCCTTACATTTTGCCTTCATGGGGATCTTCTTCTCTTCCCTATGAGAAAATTAACATATCAAGTGAATGACAACAGTGCAACTCAATTAAAAAAAAAGTCACAAGTTAAGACCTTCTGTAGAAAAAAAATTACCTTTAGATATCTAAGACATTTTTTACCTAAAAGACTTGCTGCAGCTCTATGAAACGCTTTCCTCTTCATTCATTAGGTGAAAATTCAGCAAAAATGTTATTTCTGATGATTACTTCATTCATGATCCAAGTCCTTTAGAGGTGGTAACTTTTTAGAAAGTTTCAACTTTCTCAGCCTTCCTAATGTTAAATTACCACTGACCTATCAGTCTACAGATCAACAGTCTAGTATTGTCACTTCAGTTTAGCTATTCACATCCTAACACAGGCATCAATGAGAAGCATCTCAAGTAACATTGCTATTGGCAAAACACACATACTGTGAAGATATTATACAAAAATCTTTTTCTTTTTTTTCTTCTCACCAATAAATTTTTAACCCATTTCATCCTAGAATAAAGAGAAAGATCTGCCACAATGCAAAACTACATTCTGTTGAGTTACTGAACTTTTCATGAAAATTGCAAAAAAGAAATGCAATTGAATGATTCTTCACCAGGACAGTAGATTTTAGGGAAATGCCTAGTAAATTTACAGTACTATTCATTTGCACTTATCTTTGGACAACACATGAATAAACATTTTTTTATAATAAACTATGCTTAAAGGTTTGTTTTAGTTTTTTAGAACTACTAGATTAATTTACTAGGTTCAGAAAAGTACATAATTAGAAAACAGGCAATTAAATGTCACTAGTTTTTGTTCAGTATTACTCCATAAAAAAAATCCCATTCATTTAAGAAATTTGAATACAAAAATTACTTACCACTTCTTCTACCAGGTCTTCAACAATAAGACCTTGTTCATCTGTACGTAGGTTTGTAACCCACATCCAGCCGTCTTCCAATTCATTATGGACAATAAACATGTCTCCTTTAAGGAAACTGAAGAAGGTTACAGCAAGATTTAAATTAGAGATACAATCATAATTTAAAGTTTAATGAACACAATGAATTCTTGGGTATAATTTCCATAAAATATTTGGGAAAACCTATTCATAAAAAATGCAGGAACTGATATTCCAAGCACATGTGTATTTTTCCTCACAGTTAAGTGGCTACCATATACAAGGTTTCATACTTTTGATTTAAGTTTAGTATCTAATATATGCTTCAGTGCTCTCAACTTCAAACTATGCTAATGTATAAAACAAAAATAACACAGCAATATTAAAATACAGGAATATTGTTCTTTTATCAAGAGAGATCAAATATGCAACACAAGTAAAATAACCCTTAGCAGTCTATAAGAAAATAATATTCCATTCATTGAAAAATTACCTTGCACAATGTAAGTTGTGGAATACCTATTCATTATGTTCTCACATATGAAGACAAGTGATGCAAAGAGAATACAGAGCAGTTACCAGAGATGCCATGCAATTAGCTACAAGCATAAGAAGCATTAACGTTCAGAATTAGAGCATCATAGAATCAAATGGGTTGGAAATTACCTCTGATACTACTTACTGAGTCCAACCTACTACCAAATACCACATGTCAACCAGACAATGGCACTAAGTGCAACATCCAGTCCTTCTATAAACTTCCAAGACAGTGATTCGACCACCTCCATGGGCAGCATTTCAATGTCTAATCACCCTTTCTGTGAAAAATTTTCCCCTAATGACCAACCCAAAACCACCCTGTAGACTAAAGGGGAATTTAAGATTATGTTCTCTTATCCTGCCACTGGTTGCCTGGCAGAAGAGACTGAACCCTACCTGGCTACAAGCTTCTTTTAGGGAGTCGTAGAGAGCAATGAGATCTCCCTTGAGACTCCTTTTCTCCAGATTGAGGCCCTGCAGCTGCTCCTAACAGGACTTGTATTCCAGACATTTTACCAGTTCCATTACCCTTCTCTGGACACACTCCAGGACCTCAATGTCTTTCCTGAGTTGAATGGCCCAGAACTGGACATGGTACTCAGGATGTGGCCCCACCAGTGTTGAGCACAGAGAAAGAATCACTTTCTTAGTCCTACTAGCTATAGCACTGCTGATCCAAGTCAGGATGCCCTTGACTCTCTTGGCCACCGGGGCACAGCTGGCTCATCTTCAGCCAGCTGCTGACCAGCACCCACAGGTCCATTTCCATCGGGTAGCTTTTCAGCTCTGCAGAGGGTTTATTGTGGCCAAAGTGCAGGACCCAGCACCTCGTCTAAGGGAGTTTTCATTTCTGGAGACTAGTGTAAGTGACTCCTTAAATATTAAGAACACAAACTCAGGTCACATGAAAACCTTTCACTGCAGCACAGAATTTTTGACCATGTTTCATGATGCATCAAGGTACAGGAAAAACAATAAAGAGTGAAGCTCATTAACTACCATTGCAATTAAAAATTTCACAGCAATTGTCTACGGCACAGCTCTCATTTGAAGTAGGCTAACAGAAAAAACAAAACACAACAAAACACCATTGAAAACAAAGAATAAATTCAACTGCTATTCAGCTTTAACAGGTAACAAACAATAAAAGCACCCTCCATCACTGCATAGTTACGGCATGGAAGACATGTTGAAATTAACTCAGTAATACCTCAAACTTAAGAAATATTTACTATGATATTAAAATTCTAAGTCAAAATTCTCTGAAATGCATAATTACTTCAAAAGCATATTAATTCAATCTAGAACAAACTTGAGAACTCTGGTCTCAGCTCTGCCATGAACTGAACTATTTTAGCCATGTAGACATCAAAACACCAACTTTGCATTTCAGCTCTACCCTAAAAGAGGAAGAAAAGGTTTAATTGCCTATAATTTTTGTTATGATAGCAAACAACAAAATGCTATTTCCTCTTAAGCTGATAGGTGCAGTAAGACACCTAAAAGATTCTTTTTTGTTGTTCTCACACAGAGTAGGAAGCCTTAGTTGTAATGTGCCATTAGAGAGACCATTCCCAGTCAATCACCTTAGTAAAACACATAATTACAAAAACAAAGGATCAGACTGGACTGTGAGTCCTGGAATAAATTTCCATCCAAATGAGGATATAAAGCTCTCATATTTTTCTCTACATTTTAAGATAATAATCTTAAACCTAAGAAAATTCCCAATTCAAGTGGTGTATTACATCAGTTTATGAAATCTGTCACATTAGAGAGATTAGAAATCACCACAAATCACTTTCAAATCCTCCTATTTTTTCAGCTGGAAAAAAAATTATCTCAAAAAAGCAGTATCAATCCCAAGTAACCAGAAAATGGTCTTCTATTGAAAGACCCACTTCTTCCATTCTTAAATTTGTAAGTAGTCAAGGCCCATTTTCTCTTTCTAGTGATCTGAATTGTTTCCCTCAGCTACACATCTAATAGTTCTGTGTCAGTTCAGAACAAAGCCTAGCTCATTTCTTTCACACACTCAGATAAGGCATTTCCATACAGAATTCTCTGACATATAAATTCATCCTTTTGGTAAAAATCTAGGGCTTTATAAAACATGTTTCAAAATTATAAGATTTTAATTCTATGTACCTTTATGTACCTTCCATTCAATTAATACAAACAAATATACAAAGAACAAAATGTCTTGTTCTTATTTCCAACCAAAGAACAGAGAGATATAATCTGTTAATCTAACCATGTAAAGTTTAAAATGCAACTGGAAAATACTTGCATACGAACACCTACCTAAATTATTACTATTTATGAATACTCTTGAGAATTTCACAGCTACTGCTGTTACTCAAACATACCTTATTTCATCAGTTTCTGGCACTTTGGTGTAAGGTAGAATTGCTCGAACTCTCCTTCTGTCTTCCACAGGCTACAGTTTAAAAAACAGCAATGGTTTTTTCTCTATACTCTGTACTGTATATTCTATACTGCAGAATCTTTCTCCCCAGCCTTATGCTATTCTGAGGCAAAGAACACCACTTATATAGGCCTTGCCAGTTTTTTATTTCCAAAGCTCAAAACCACTGTCAACTAGAAACGTGTAATTTGTTGAACTAACAGCACTTCCTTTAAATTTTTTTTTCACTTAGAGCAGAAATAAAATCCCAAATTTTAACATTCAGAAACATCTTTATTCAGGTTTTGGGTTTTGTTACAGGGGATATTTTGCAGTGGTTTTTTTTTTTCATTTTAATTACTTTTGTTGTTTCAAGGATGGGCATGTGGAAGAAACCTTGGTTATCTACAGGATGCATTTTGAAACTATTGTTAGATAGCCAAAATGTGACAGAACAGTGATAGTTACACAGTAACAGTGCTCTTTATTACAAGAACTCAGTATTGTCTTGTTTTCTCTGCCTACTTAAAATGATGTTACTACATTGTGCAATAACTGCAATACCTTTATCTTCCTCATTATGTATTTTTATTAAATAGCAAATTTTTTTCATCATTACTTTGTATCAGTAAAAATGCATTTTTACACTCCCTATAGTTCCACATATGCCTATGCCAAACAACAGGAAACTTCCTAAAATTTTTTTTCCCAAAGAAAATTTTGAATAATGATTAAAGTTACAAACATTTTAATAAGTTAGTCTTCAGGAATTTTTTTACTTGCCTCTGGAGGTGCTACTGGAAATAAGAGCTTTTCCCCTTTCAGCAAGCAGGACACATGACTGTAATAACCGATCAGGTCTGAGAGTGAAGCAAAGCGACGCCCACCAATGTAATAGTCTCCACACATGGCAATAATCCTGTTAATAAAAAAACAGAAGCTTGACATGAGAAAAATTTTTGCTACCAATTTTTTTTTTAAGAAAAGGAGATTAGCATCATGTTTAATTCTTAAAACGGTGTCTATATTCAGCAAAATACAGTATCACAGACTCTCTGTAAACAAGTAAATAAACCTAATGAATATTTTATCAAAAATATTCATAAATATATTTTATGAGCCACCAGTCTTTTATCTAAAGAAAGTGCTGATTCACAGAAAAAGACAGCCCATTTGTCAGAACTAAATGAAATTAAATTTAAAAAAAAGTAAGTGTGAACATCCTGGAAAACTGAAATAATGCACTACTACACAACAGCATTATTATTTGTATCATGCACAACAAACACCTTTTATAATAGGCATAAAATGAACAAAGTAGCAAAGTACTTTAACAAAAAATTACTACACTTCAGAACTATACAATGCAGAAAACAAACACCATCAAAAATTAGTAATTTTGTTACAGTTAGTTTAGCATCCATATTAAAAATTAAAAAATTACTTTGGAATAATCAAAGTATCTCCTGAAACTTAATTAAAATTTTTATATCTAATGGGAAAAAGCTCACACAACAATTTAAGTAGTTAATGCATAATGTGAATTAAGCTGTTTCTCCCAAGAAGTAATGTAAAATGCATACAAAGATGAATCTTCAGATATTAAGCCCAAGCTCATAAGCATATAACACTGCAACAGAAGTCGGAAAACAATGCTCAGGACATATGCTGAAAGCTGTTTCCAGCAAATCTTTCAATTACTAAACATATCATCTATTGGTGGCTTTTGCTTTGGGCTTTTTTTTTTGTTTGTTTTGGGGGATTTTTGCTTGTTTTGGGTGGGTTTTTTTCCCCTCAAAATTAAGGAAGCAACCAGACTTGCTAACACTTTAACTGTGATAACTACAATGATTACTATGGAACAGACACAAAACTATCTCCTTCACTGACTAATGAAACCTGCATGGTGCTTTAAGTCTATTCAAACCACTTTATGCAAGCTTCTCTATCCAGATATTTTTGGTTTCCTCACACTTCGGTTCTTCACCCTACAAAGTAATTTTAAAGCAGCATGATTTAAAACAATCAAACACAAGTTAAAAGCTGTACAATTAAAGCATTAAGAGCCAAAAATACTGCATTATAATGCAATCATTGTTCACTTTATTGTGTTCTGAAACTAAAAGTAGTTAGATCACAGTATTCAAAATAAAACACTTAATTCTCACCTAAAATGATTGACATTTGTTTTACTAAGGAATGAAAGCACAAATGAACCTGGTCTCCGATCACTCTCTCGAATAAGGTAACTTCCAGGCTTTCCCGCTTGTCGAAGACGTTCTTCTGCAATTGTTCTGTCAAGTTTTCCATGATACCACCTGAAAAAGAGTAAAAATGGGCATCCTTAGAACTTAAGGGTTTTTTTTACTTTCAGAAAATAGACCCGTGAAAGGAAGAAAATCCTTCAGTCAAAACCCATATAACTCCGAAACTTTGTCAATCACATTGTTACAAGTTCAACCTCCTAGCTGACTCATTTCCAAAAACAGTATTTTTAACACAGCAGAGTTTTCCAGATAACCTACTTTCCCCAAGGAACAACCCTACGAGGCAGAGACTCTACACATACCATAGTTTTTATCTCCTCCCTAATTTGTTTACTTTAAAAAAACAGAAACTGAGGCAACTGACCTGCTTGGAATTACTGTATTTTAAGCCTACGAATATGTCAGTTCAGGCTCAGTATTCCAAAAGCACAAACGGAGAAGTGAATTCTATCAGACTGTTCCTCATCTGACAGTGATGCTGCTGCAGCAAAGCCAGTAAAGTACTGGACAGCAGTCACCAGGCCACCATCCAGCCCCAAAATCAACTTTCCTAATCACAATGTGTACTCTCTCAATCAAAAGTGAGTGCTGATACATGGCAATCACAGACTGCAAAATATGATAAAGGAAATCTTTAATCTACTGCTGCCATTCAAGCATTCAATCACCTTTCTCAGTTTACTTATACAGCCTTTGTCACTTGTTCTACTTCAAATGATCAAGAATAATTTTTTCTTTTTCAAGAAAGTAGTGATAGAGGAGTTTTCAAAGACAGCCATTGTTCTCATTATCTTCACCAAGCCACAGCATGTTCCAGAGCTATATATTGCAATAACTCATTAGCTCCTCCACCTAATTTTGCTTGATTAAACCTTTAATTTTTACACTCAGAAACCGTCAGCTTCGAAACAGCCAGTGTTTTAGACAATTAAAATCCTTCACCACTTCAGATCACATACCATTTAGTTCTAACACTTCAGACTGTTTTGTAAGATTCAAAAACATGCAATTTAGAAGATATGTAAATGATCTCTTGAGCTAATATATGCAAAAATATCAAATATTTCACGGCATACAGCTTCAAATTTTTAAAAAATTAAAAGCTGAGCTGTTTATAAAATCTGAACAAAAGCAATTTTTTCTACGAAATGGAAAAAAAAAGCTTTGAGAGCTTTTATCAGAACAAAACCTTGATAAACCAAACCAAAAAACACCATTTCACCAGTAAGAGCAGCACAAGCATAAATACTGTTTAACCTGACAAAACTGGGTACTTGCTAGTATTGCTCCCCTTTGCTTCTCTTCCTCACCCTGATCAAAACAAGCTAAACCAGTAGAAGCACTGTTGTGTCTGTACAACATTTAAAACTTGCAACTGCTGCAGAACTAGTTAAATTAGCAAGAGCCTGTGCCATTCCATTCCAGAGCAAAGTAGCTTCATTCATGAACAGAAAGCTGTCGTTCAAAGACAGTCACAAAGAAGTGGTCACGCCTTCCCGACAAGGAGGGTCTTTTAGGAAATGAAGCAAAACAAGGACAGCTGATTATCAAGTAAGTAAGATTAAATATTCTGCGTGTCAGTGTGCCCAGCACAGCTGAAACCTGAGTGAGTTTGCTCCCAACACGTTGCAACTCAGCATTGCTTTCCTGGACAGACTGACTTTCATGAAGTATATAACTCCTCAGAGACCCAAGAAACTTCCCTGATGAAGAAACCAACATTCCATTTCATGAAATCTATTCTAGACTAATAACAGGTTCATTGAGCTTTTATTTGTTCCTATTTATCACCCACTTAAGGAAGATAATCTTAATTCTACTGAGAGACACATTGCATTAAAATGCCAAAATTCAAGAAAGGCACAATTTCAAAACGAAGAAGTGGAAGTCTCAATAAGAATGCAAATTACAAAAAAAAATTTACAAATTCAGGTGCCCCAATTCTCAGTCCTGGAGCTTCAAACAAAAAAGACACCCTCCTTGCTGGTGATGGCCATATATATATATTGGTAAATGCCACATCCTCTAACACTGAACAGGCTATATTTTGTCCCATTCAACACTTTTATATCAAGTGTACCAGGAGACATTTATTACCTGGTAAAACATTTAAGGAAAAGTTCGGTTTTGGAATTAAAAATATTAAGTTAACTTCTGAGCGCAATTAAATTCAGTGTAACTGAACCCATATATAAAATGTTAACTTCTGATGGCAAAAAAACACTGTATTTTATAGCTCACTCTGCATTAGTGTAATGTACTGTATAGTACTATTACTATATAGTACGAATTACTGTATAGTACTAGCCGCAGAAGTAAGTATTAACACTAAATTTAATACAAACAACAGTAAAGCAGTCAATGTTGAGTAATGACATGAGAAAACACTCAAGTGATATCCTCAGGAAACCTCTGTAGATTTTACATATCTTTAAAAAAATAGGATACACTTAAGTGCAAACTTGTATAATACCTTTAGAGTATGCAAAACAGTTGTCAAGAAATAACTGCATTTTTTCAAAGAGCAGTTTCATCAATACATAAAAACAGTTTATTCACATAATATATAATCTAGGAGCACTGAAAGACATCACTGTCAGAATCAATGTCTTATAACCTATCCTGCTATCACCAGTTTTCAGTATTATAGAAAGATACATTCTGCAACTTCCCATTATAATCTTCAAGGACTTTGATAGCAAACAGTAAACACTGTTTTACAAAACTGCAGTACTCCATCTCATTTAAGGGTATTGACTAATCTAATGAGCACTAATAAAAGATTTTAACACCTCTTATGCTGCATTACAAAGGAAGATCCATCCAACAGTCAGTTCTATTCAAAGAAAGTAGAACAGAAATGAGTAAACTACAGAGCTAGCCATACTCCTAATTTCACCAGAGAATAGAACACAGAACACTCTGAAGGAAATAAACAGGCTACCATCATTTCTGAAATGAAATAAAGTGACCCCTATATCCTTTAGTTTTAAGCTCCAGTCAGGTGAAGTGTGAATATTTCTGCAAAAATACATCACAGGAAACCACCTCTCCCTCTGAGTTTTCTATGTCAAGATTTAAAACGTAAATATTTTGCAATCAAAACAATTTCAAATTTATTGTTTTCAGTCCAAAGCAATGCCAACCATAGAGATTCTTAATGGATGCAAAAGGAATTGCTATGTATGGTGTACTATAAGTCTCGTGAAAGGATTTAAGTTTGGGTGTGAAGGTATCACATTAAAAACCTGCCTAGCTTATCATAAATAAGTTGCCAAATGACTGTGACTTACAAGTGCTTACACTCAAAATTCTAACTCACTACTACTTAGATGTACATCCTCAATCATTGCCAAAGACAAGGTCCCTATAATTTCTCATCAGTCATCTCTGCTTGTTTGCCTGATCCTACCTAGGAACACTTCTGTATTTCTAAAATTACCTTCGCATTTTTTTAAATGCTGACACTCCACTCCTTTCATTGTGTTTTGAGCAAACATAATTCAATGACATTTTGAATCACAGCTAGTACTCTAACAATGCAGTTACTGTTATAACATGCATTGAAAGAGAGTAAGTAGCCTTGCAAGCATATGTTATAAAATCATTCAACTATAAAATGTCCTATCAATTACAGATTGCAATTAAGGTGTTTTTTACTGTGACTACCTGTTTAACTTGCCTGCTTTAAGAAACCTGTGTAATTGTTCTTTATTTTGCTTCTAAGAGAATACCAGTAAAAGGCTTCCATGTTTCAGAAAACTGTCAAAACTGTGCATGAAAATACTCCCATCTGCCAGTTTATTTCAAAAACAGCATGTTCAGAACTCCAATTCTATCTGTCACAATTTAATTACAACATGTAGACAAAACAAAGACACAATATCACAAAGAGCCTCTATATCCACACATGCAACATATAGGTGGGCGGAATGGTGCCCATACCACTGCCTCACTGAGTGGCTGACAACCATACGTCAAGTCATGAACCTCATGGAATGAGCTGCACTGCAGTCAGAGCTGTGACCTCTGGTCCACACACAAACAAGAGATCCCTGTATTTTCCCCATGCTCCATGGAAGATGGGGGGTAGTCACACCAGCCCCATTAGGCCCAGCCAGCCCTTTCTAATGTCAGGAGGTATGCATTTAGCAAGTTTGCAGTATAGCTGTATGGCTTCTGGCCCCCAACACCACAAGACCCGTGCAAGGAACAAGCCATTCACAAAAAGGCAGTAGATTGTTAATTTACTATATGGAAGGAGGCAGCTGGTATTATGCGTAGAAGCATGTCACACTGTACAACCAAATCTTTATTTACATATTTCCTTTTTACATGTGGGAAAAGCACATGTGAAGTTTTGCCACACAGGCACACTGCTGGTTTTGTTCATATCCTCACACCTACATGCTTCTCTGCAGAGCTGCTTTCCAGCTGTTTACCCGCACCACGTGCTTAGGGTTACTACTCCCTAGTACCAGAGCTCTGTGTTTCCTTTGTCTAACTACACAAGCTCTCCCACAGCCCAATTCTCCAGCCTATCCACATCACTCTGGATGTCAGCACAACTACGTATGTTTCAGCTGCTCCTCTTTCAGTTTTGCATTATCTGTGAACTTGCTAAAGGTGCACGTACTCTATCCAAGCAGGTCACAGTACTGATCCATGAAGTCACATCAGGGAATACCCCCAGTAATTTGCTTCTATCTGGACTTCGAGCTGCTGATCATCATGCTCTATTCCCAGTCATTCAACCAGTTTTCAATGCACCTCATGTCCTTTAACCTAACCTATACTCTGTCAGTCTGTCTGCAAGAAGACTACAGAAGACAGTGTCAAAAGCCTTACTAAAGTTACGGTAAACTCTCTCCCTTTCTCCCCCAAGTCAATGACTACATCACAGAAGGCTCTTAGGTTGGTTAAGCACAATTTTCCTATTATAAATCCATGCTGATTACTCCTCACCACCTTCAGCACTAAATATGATTAAAAGATAATAACATTTCAATATATTATATATTAAATATATATTATATATATATAATATTAAATATATTAAAATTTAATAACAGAAACCTTTTTCTGCTGTATCACTAACAAGACAGATAGAGCAGGTATTTTATAGAAAAATAAAAACTATTAAAGACCACATTCAGTCTTTAAATAGTGCATAAAAGTAAATAAAGCAGATCAAGTGTATTAACTCTGTCAAGCTCTGAACATTTTACTAGTACTGACCATACTCTGGAGGGACACCAAGGAATCAACCCTGCAATACTTACGTGCAGCACAAAGACCATGTTAAAACAAGATGCCTTCTCCTCTCTTCTATGCCTACCAGCAAGACATAGTACAAGACGCTTATTTTTCTGGCGAGAAAGATATGAAAGAAACTGGAAAACTACTATGGGAATTTTACAAATTTATGCTTGAACCAAAAAAAGGAGTCCTATTCTGAAGAGACGTAAGCCCTCACTAGAAAATTTGTGTTCGTCTTCCCTTCACAACCACAGAACATATAGACAAAAAAGCTTGAAAAAACACAGTACAGTATTACACTTCTCAATGTGGTAGGCTAGTAAATGAACTGCCAAAGTCCCACACTGGTATTACGGGACTCAATCAATGACAAAATAAAAACGAAATAAAGAGCATGTCAATAGATTCTAGTTACTGTTTAAACAAAACTACATTATCTAATGTTAACTAGAAATACTGACTAAACTACTGAAAAATCATCCTCAGACTTCTGGCTTCAAATGCTGTCCTACTTCTGGTTTTATTTATCTGAAGTTTTCATTGACTTATGAACTAACACACTCAGTTTACTTACTGCTTCACTTCCTGTGGCAGGTTAGGTGCAATGTTGTTTCACTGTGTTTAACCACTCATTTAAGACAGTACTTCTAACACCACACATCCAGCCGGAAGCAGCCCAGAATACACTACTCACCGACTTTTGAAAAATAGTGTTGTCTTCCACGCACAACAGGAACTAATGAATAAAATAATTATCTAATAAAGACAATATTCTATGCTAACTACATTAACTGCTAAACAAAGAAACCTCACACACTAAAATCTATTGACATCACATATAATTTTCTTTATACAGGTACCTAACTGAACACACTAACATTATTTCCTGATAATTTATAGTGCAACAGATTCATTCATTAGTCTGGAAAAAGGTCTTCTGCAATTATTCAGAAAATAATTTTTTCATGAGTTACTGAAACAAATGCAGAACTCTCAGCTTGCCACCTTGAACACTTATGTGAAGATACCAGAACTTCACTATATAGTCAGGAAAATGGTCTACTTTAATGCAATCCATTCTTATTCAGTATTTCTCTACCTGTCTTCATCTTCAGTTTTTTCTTATTATGTTGCCTGAATGAACTCCAAGAGTGACTGTAAGAATATATCTGCTCTGGGTAAGATTTGTTTTAACCAAACAGTATTTTGACAGCATATTTCATTTTGTGTGGTTGATCACTTTCAGATTTCAACTGATTTCTTTTTCAAACTGATAAGCACTGCTCAAAAAACACTATATAAAAATGCCAGTTTCGCTGCAATACTGGAACAGCTCCTGCCACATTAATGCAATGCTAGGACAGAAAATAATTTTGTCAACTAAGATTTTAAATCAAATACATTAAAAAATCAGCATTCATTCATTCATTAAATCCAAAGGCATTTCCTTATGCTATTTGAGCCTCTGTCACTGAGGTCTGCAAATGGGGCAGAAAGCAAGGGAAAAGATGACGTAAACAAACACAGAGTCGCCTTTATTCCCTAGTATCCTGTGAATCCCACCTGGCATTAAGCTGCAACATAAACACACCACTGCTCTGCTCCATAAAAATGAAAACATGCACACACTGAATAGATAAGCCTCAAATTAGCTTCACTCCAGATCAAAGATTAAAAAATCAACCCTACTGGGAGATTATGAGTTTGTGAATAAAGAGAAGGTCTTATATGCTAGTATCCTCCCACTCCTTGAATATTAAAGAACACACACTAAAAGAAGATATATTCCCCAGATGTCCCTGAGCAAACCATATTTACAACATCCTCATGGGAAGTGCACAACCTGCAGGTGCTTCATTTCCCATCTCTTTGTATTAGTTACTACGAAAGCAAGAATGCCAACTGTACACTATTTAAAAGCATACTCATGTTTAAAAAAGCATTTGTAACATCTTTACAGCCTAAAAATTTGAAGACTAGGAACACATATTGTGTCTGGTTTGTGTTTGAGCTTTTTTGTTTGCTTTGGGCTTGTCTTTTTAATCTGCAAAACAAGCTCAGAGAAGCTTGTTATAGAGGCTATTATAATTTTATGTCCTACTTAAAATGACAATGGCTCCTGAAATCGTAAGAGTATGTAACATAATGCCAAAGTTAACTCTGTTAGTCAAGTTATGACAGAATATAAAGAACGAACCTAAAATTTCACAAAGATTTTTAGTTAAGTTTCTGACATATCTACATATGTCTCTTTAAACACAACTGTATGTTACTCTCTAAATTACCCACTATACGCAAGAACTACAAAAACAACATATTTATAGAAATTATACTAATGAAGAAGTGTAAGCCTCTGAAACCATTTCATTTCGGGGAGAATATGATAAGGATATGGAAGAAAATGATTATTTTCTATTCTAACACACACCTTGGAAGTGCTTTGAGTAAACCTGCAGATTTTCTATAGTGAAATCCAAAGGTTGTATTAAGATTATTTACTAATTACATGGACTCTATGTAACATTATCTGATCTTATATTTCACACAACTTAAACAAAGAACTAGTCTGCCTCTAGTGGAAGATTCTTTCTAGTACCAGCACTAAAGGAATCAAAATTAAACTGATGTACGGATAAATACACTAAAATTTAATTTTAAGTTTACAGTTTATTCCAAATGTCTCCTCTCTCCAAGCATAACCTTTATGAAAACAACTTTAAATTGGCTAAACAGCAAGGCAGTTAAAACATTTATAAAAATATCCCTCTGTTAACACTTTTAAAATTGGAAATTATTTAAATTCCTTTTAAATCCATGACTCAAAACTACCTGAATTTTTAAAAACATCCAACAAGTGGGCATTACTTTGGCTGCTTCTATATGAAATGGAAAATATAAGTTATCTTCTTTTTTTTTTTTAACAGAAAGCAATGCAACACAAAATTATGACATGGTAAGTTAAGTCTTTTATGCCATGGATGGTTTTTTTACTCCATTTACAGAAATTAAGTTTATGACTCTACCGTGAAGGGGCTAGCAGTGACTGGAAATGTCTCCCCAACAGGCAGTTTAAACGACAACCAGAATAGCTCACTCTTCCTGGCAGCCTTTGCAGTACTGCTATGAAAACCGGCAAAAAACTAACTCAGCCGCCTTTTTCCCGTGAGCTGATCCCACTCAGTACCGGAGGACCAGCTCCCCGTGAAGGGGAAGAAGTCCGACCTCCCTGCTGCCGCCGTTCACTCTCCCGACTTGCGGGTGGGCTGCGCTCCACAGACCCCGGGCAGTGTTCCCGTAAAGCAAACTTCCTGCTGGAACGGAACCGGAGGAGGGAGGGAAGGTGAAGAAGTGGGACGCAAAACTTCTGCGAGACAGCCAGCCGAGTTTGACACACTGTCTCCCCGGCGAGCGGTGGGGGCCCGGCGGCGCGGTACCCACTCCCCACAAGGACTGAGGCGGGGGCGG
>NW_005054611.1:356214-363771 GCF_000277835.1 Geospiza fortis
CCTCGGCCCGCGGCCGCCCCAGGGAAGCGCCGCCCGCCCGGGGAGCTCTGCGCTTGCGCGGCACTTCTGCGCCTGCGCGAGCTGCGCGCCCCAGCCGGGCTGTACGGGACGGCGGGCGCGGATGGAGGCCGTTGTGCGGGCCAGGGGAACAGGTTTCGTTCCGCGGCCGAGGGGCTGGGAACGTGCGGGAGTAGGGTAGGATTCACTAGTTCAACACAACATGAGCGCTGTAACCCTGAACCCGTATGATCCAGTGCCAGATCCAGGTGCCTTTTGAGCACCTCCAGGGATGATGACTTCATTACCTCCCTAGGCAACATGTTCCAATGCTTGACCACCCTAACAGTGAAGAAATGCTGTTGAGTGTCTTCCAATCAGCTTATTCTGTATGATTCTGTGTAATCTGAATCTCCTCTATCTCGGTTTGAAGCCGTTTCCCCTGGTCCTGCCTTTGCAGATACAGTAGAAGAGACCAGTCCCCACCTCACTACGCCCTCCCTTCAAGTATTTATAGAACAAGTGGAAATGTTTTTGTCAAGGGAGCATTACACTGGATATTAGGAAAAAATATTTCACTGAAAGGGTCGTCAAGCACTGGAATAGAACCCTGGGGCAACAGTGGACTTGCCATCTTTGAAAGTATTCAAAACCCATGTGGATATGGTGCATGAGGACATGGTTTCATGGTGGACCTGTCAGTGTTAGGTTGATGGTTAGACTCGATGATCTTGGTGGTATTTTCCAACCTTAATGATTCTGATTCAATTCCAACAATAAGTTTTAAAAATACATCCTGGTGGTACTGTTTACCTTGTAAGAACTGTGACTCCGTGTCTACTTTACTCTGTACTTCTCTGAAACTGTATTTTTGTTGTGTTACTTAAGCTTGCAAGCTCTCAGTCCCGCCTCATGCAAACCTATACCTACCTTCACCATCAACGATTTTTCTCCCTAAAGTGGGTTATTTGGTACATCAGCTTCAATTCACACCTCAATACCTCTGGGATCAAGATGACGTCATGTGATTGCCATTACCAGGCAGTGCAGTATGTAGATATCTTTTGATTTTGTTTTTTCCTCCCAGTGTTAAAAGAGCTTACAAATAGCAGCACGTTTACACTTGCATGTTTCTCTACAGTTCTCAAAAGGCATCTAAACATTCAGGTTTTCAAAGCTTTGCATTACCCAAAAGTATTAAGTGAATTTTTCCTGAGGCAACTAAAACAAACTGTTGCTCCCACTTTCACAGCTCTCAAGCTCTGTTTATCTGCTGAAATTGTTTCATTTCTTTCCTTCTGAGGACAAACTCTGCTTCCAACTTACACTACTATGCTATGTGGAATTATGCTGGTTTTGTGTCCAGGGTCACAGTGAAAAGAGAAGCTGGCTTTAGCCCTCAGTCTATATCATTGTAATATACCCATTTACTGCTGGTTTTCTGCTTTAAGAAATTGTAGTTTCAAAGAATATTGTAGGCTGCTCTCTCTGTGGCTTTCCCTTTACTGCTTCTTGCTTTCTTCACAGATTTGTAAACAAAATAATTTTAACCTTGTCACTGTAGCAGTAACAATAAGCCAGAATATAGAAATACAATGTAACTATTTTAAAGATTCCCTTTATGAGGAAAGCTTTCCTAAGTGTCTTCCAGGGCAGCAGCATGTGTGTGGGGGCATGGGGATTGGAAGGACAGCTGTGCTAAGAATTTCACTCAGGAGAGGGTAATGTGTCTACAACACTCTTTTAGGAGGATTATTTTGGTGAGAATAGTTTTAAATTTTAAAAGGATTCTGCGGAGAAAGATCTTCTAGTAATATCAGCTGAGCTGTTAACTCTGTGTGCACCCAACACACCTTTTCTGTTCACTTTGCAGGCAAAGGCTGCCATCCTGAGTTAGTTGGTGCCGGAGGTTCTACACATCAACTTGTGTCATTTCTTAAGCCTTGGAAGTTGACTGCCTCTTTAGAATCAGGAAATATCTCAGACTGGAAGTGTTCTATAAGGATTGAGTCCAACTCCTGGCTCCTCTCTGGACTATTCAAAACTACAGCTACAAGCCTTCATGGAACTTCTTTATAAATGGATGTTCTGGATGACAGGGCAAGTGTAATAATATTTTTCTTGATATTTCTTGAGCTTCTGCAAATATATCTATTCTGAAATCCCTGGTATAATTTACTCTAGGATAGTCAGTCCTTCATCCCTGCTGTGTCAGAATGGTGTCAGGCTAGATTCCCTGAAAAGTACATGTGCATGTTCCCTAGTTTGAGGTAATATAATAGTACATATTTTGAGAACAGTGGCAGGGGGGAGGTGTTCCAGGCAGATGTATGCCTGATTAGGAGCTCAGGTGTTCAGGCTGGGTTTGTCACTATTTGTGTGGCATTGGACAAGTAATTTGAGCAAGGTTATTCTTTCTCCATCAGTAAAGTAAGAAGCTATTTCACACATATGTCAGAGAATCAATTAGGGTTTTTTACAAAATTTGAAAGCTGGCAAACACCCTAATTATTAGGGTGAAAAGCCACATAAAGTGGCTTTCAGTTATTAAAAGGGAAGTTATTACTTTTATAGTAGATACAAATACCACAAAACATTCCCTTTCACTCCTTATTTCCTGCCTCTCTCTATTTGCTCGAGCACAGTTTCTGCCTTTCTAAAGTTTTATCCCATTTCAGAAATTAATAGCAGCAGAGGAATTTTCAGTCTTTCTGTCATAGGATGAAGTGATAAGAAAGCAGCTTTCCTGTGATGAAGAACCTGGAATGCTCCAACTATTCCAGTTCTTCCCCTTGTACTCCCACAGGTATAAAATAAACAGTTACAGAGAGTGTTGCTTCTCCCTACCTGCATAGCTGTCATGCTACATATATTGCTTTTCCGCTTTCCATACACTTGCCATGCTAGCAAGAATGTTGTGGGTGCATGGGGGCTGGGAGGAGACACAACCAGGACAGGTGACCCCAACTGTCTAGAAGGGTATTCCAGACCATGTGACATCGTGCTCAATATATAAAGTAGAGATAAGAAAGAGGACAAATGAAAACATTCGGAGTGATAACACTTTTTTCCCAAGTCACCATTACATGTGGTCAGGCCCTCTCTCCTGAAGATGGCTGAACAACTGCTTTTGCTTGGGAAGCACTGGATTGATTCCTTGTTTTGCCTGTGGGCATGGGTTTTGCTTTCCCTCTTAAACTGTCTGTATCTCACCTCATGAGTTTTCTGGCTTTTACCATTTCAGTCCTCTCCCCAGTCCTACTGGTGGGGCAGTAAGCAAGCAACTGCCTGGGGCTTGACTTCTGGCAGGATTTTTAAACCATGATACCTTTTTAACTGTAGTAGTATACAAAAAAGTGCTACATGATTGCTCTATCAGTCTTTCTTAATAGCTGTGATCCTTTTGTTAAAATTCCATATTATTATCTGTGTTTAAATGCAAGAGAAACCTTACTATTTATACTTCCCTGTATTTATAATTTATGCCTTCATAAAAAGCATGTTAAGCAGGTTTGCATTCTCCCATGAGCCTGTATATACTGACTCCAAATACAGATACACTGAACAATTATGTTACGTTTTAAGAAACGCTAAAATTATCCTCATCTTTGGAAGCTGATTTGTTAGTTATTGATTTTTTTCCGTAGGAAGAAATGAAAAGGTGAGTTGCAAAGGATAGCTTTTTTTTTCAATTTTAAACATGACAATATTTGCATGTAATAATTTCCGCACTTAGTTAATGGCATCTAACTTCCATAAAGGTTCTCAGTAATGATGGAGCTTTGGTTTCTACGGTATATCTCTGGCTGTTGATCGACAGAAGTTACATGTTGACAAACATCTTAGTATTTCTGCAGCTGCTTAGGTATCCTTGGGGTAGTCCTTATACAGCAGCTAGGGAAAGGAAAAAAACATGATAAGAATGAACAAACAGGAAAATATAACTATACTCTTAATACCTACAGAACTTCCTCTGAGAACAGTGATGTAACCTGTAAGCACAGGATAAACCCAGCTGTTGCATGGAGGACTGTCTTTCATTACAAATTTGGCTAATTTTTTGTGCTGTTTACTTGAAACTTTTTAAATAAACGGTTAATAACACCATTGAGGAATGCATCATTCTCACTCATTTCAATAAAATAATTTCTCCGTTTGTGGTTATTAGTTCCAATGGCTTAATATAAAATATCTACCTATATTTTGTATTTGAATAAAGAATGTTTCTGTCAGGCATAGCTATATGTATAACGTATAAAAATCAACAAAATTCTTTAATGCATGTATTAATCATATTCTGCCTTGATGGTAAAATTTATGTCCTGCTTAATGGAACAATTAAAGAATAAAACTCTAGATGTAGCTGTAACATAATGTAGTGTAATTTATAAGCTATAGATTGGTCTTCTCAAGGAATGTTTATATAATGAAGCTTATAAATAATAATAGTGGAAGTTATTTTGAACTTAAAACTTTCTGGTAACTTAAGTTACCAGGAAAAAAAAATCTTTTTGAATTACATTTTTAAATTAATGTTTCCATGAATTGTGTCATTGAAAACTGAAAAGTAAGGGGAGAAAATGCTGATTCATGCAACAGATGTTTCTTTATCTAAGGTGTAGCCAGATCTAATTTCCTGGACATCAAATCTATATGAAGCCAATTAAGTTTTAAAATGTCTGCTCATGTGATGCCATCAAATCTTCTGTATGCACTTACTGACTGTACAGAAACTAGTATTTGCATGTGAGACTTATAAAATGTATTTGCAAAATTAGTAACTTTCTAAGGTCATATTTACACATCTAAACCATCCATTCTATATATGAAATTCCTATTTCCTTATGTATATACTCACATAGAACAAGTTCCCTCATATGTTACACTGGGATAGTTTAGGTGTCCTATTGTTCTACTTACAGTTTAATTTCTGTATGTCTTCCATCATGGGGTGAATTTTTCCATTAAGATATGTTTCTCAATTTGATTGTTAAAATCCAGTATGGTAACTCCAATTCTTATCTATTTTTTTTAGGATTCCATGGCTTAGGACACTAATCTAACTGTCTAACTGCAAGATTTAATAGGTAAAATGCTGTGATTTATATTATGTAACTGCCCAGACGCCTAAACTTCTTGACCTTATAATGTGTTAATCTAAACATTTACTTCTCACATAGTCTACTTATCACTTTTTCCATTGCTATTGTGTTTATTGCTTGTGATAGGATTTACTTATATGAAACAATTTGTTTAAGCTGGTTGTATTTCTGTTGTGACTTTTAAATCAGTTCCAGAGCATGAAACTAGTAGGAGTAGGAACATACATAGTCTATAGTTTTAAGGACTAACTCATTCTAGAACAACCTAAACATACTCTCACAGTGATTATTTATTTTTAACTTAGTGTGGATTGAATTCTAAAAGGTATTAAACAATTAAACTAGCTGTCATTTCACTGTTCTATTTCAATCAGAGGTACCTAAAGATTTAATGGTGATAATACTTTGAAAGGTATAGAGGTCTTGTATATATGCTTCGATATGACATTCATGATGATTAGGAAAAAGGGGAAGTTCAAACATTGCATGTTTGGCACCTGCTATATGGGGGCAATTATTGTAGCAGTAGTTAGCTACAAATAATGCTAGTTTCATTTGACATTTAAATCGTAACTCATTAACACTGATGAAATTTAATCTCAGGTTTTCCAAGATGTGCTGGTATATAGTTGTTAATTTGCTGCTTTTTTGGTGCCGGTGAATAGCTTTGCAACCTTCACTGATATCGCACAATTTGCAGGGATATCCATCATTTCCTTGTAATGAGCAATGATGCATTGATTTTTTCTAACTTCATTTCTGTAAAACAGTGAAAGATGAGCTGTTTGGTGAAGTATATCAATCACAGAGTATATAATATGAATACACAAGGCTTTGGCTGTATTTTGGAAATTGTACTCTGTAAACAACAGTATATGTGCTTATAAAAGTAGCAGGGCTGTCTTGGTTTGGAAAGACAGGAGCCTCCCCTGAAATGGAGAATGTAAACCCTCCCCACCCCTCCGAATTGCCATAAATTTTAAATTAAGGGGCTCTCAGGCTAAAAAATATGGGAGCGGGAAATAACAGTTCTTTAATAGGGAAGAAAAATAAAAGGATAAAATAAACAATGCAGTACACAAGAACAACACTGAAAGAGTCAGAACCCAACCTGACACCCTGTGGGTCAGGGTGTTGGTAGCAGTCTAATTGAAAATGTGGTTGTTGTGCTCCTGAAATGTCAGGGGTAGTTCTGTTTGAGCAGGGGGGTTCTGTTGAGAAGGATGTATTCTTCCTCCAAAGATCCAGTGGAAGAAGAGGCAGCTGCTGTTCCTGTGGGGAATCCCGTGGAGAAAGCCGTGCTGGTGTCTCAAAACCTCTGGATTATACCTGGGTAGTAATGCTTGGCTCCTCCCTCTGGGCGGAGCATCTCACAATGGGATATTATAAATCTTATCAGTCATGCAGTGACATTCAATAGTCTGTTATCAGCAGATGTCCCCTCCCGAGGGAGGAGTGATTGTGGTCACTCAAAGAGAGAGATAAGGCAAACTGCCCACTTGACAAAAGATAATCGGCCATACAGATGGTAATGGCATACATCTTGCATTGCAATCTGGAACAAGGGTTTAGCACAGTGAATAGAAAATTAGGAAAGGCTAAATACTAATATCCTTCTAACTAATGAGAAATTGCAGTGTACATGGTAAAAATGAAACAAGGAGCTGCCTTGGCATACACAAGGAATAGGCACATTTCGTCCCTGCAGGAGACGGGCATAGGGGCACCATGAGGGGAATAAAGGGTTCTGGCTTCTGCTGAAATTCATGCCAGATGGTGGTCAGCAATTCCCAGAGGAACAAATTCAGACTGGCAGATTTCAGACAAGGTTACAGTCCCTTTCTAATGGATTTAGAGCTGGCAGTGGTCTTCACTGGTCTTCTTTAGGTATTTGAGCCTACTGCTCCATCTTTTAGATCTGGTTTTCACTGTAGGGAGAGATCTCTCAATAGCAGCAGATTAGCTCATGTTACATCTGCATAAGAGAAGACAGTGCCCCTTCTCACTCAGAAAGGATGCTTCTTAGTATTGGTGCTTCTGAGGTTTTGTGTATTAGCAGGGGAGTGGGGGACTGACAGATCACCTCCTATGGTACTACTCTTAATTGGGCTTACCTTTGAAAGCCTGGCTATTTCATGCCTCAGTTAAAGCAGATAATAAATGAAGGAGTTATGGGCTTGTGTATGTGATTTACAGCAGTGCACATCATACTGTTCCAGTCTACAACTGAACTCACATATCTGTAACTCAGATTCCCTCTGGATAATGTATTCTTATGGGAATGAAAATTTGCATTGACATAAATTTGTTTAGTTACATCTGTGCCAAACTATCTATTAATTCTGCATTTGCTTTCTTCCTTTGCTTTCTCACCCTTCCACTCTACTGTCCTAACCAGCCAATCCACCTATTGGCATCACCTCTGTTTCCCAGGGAATAGAGTACCTGGACAACAGGA
>NW_005054611.1:363813-411668 GCF_000277835.1 Geospiza fortis
TTCTGCCTTTTTCTGTCCCTCAGTTTCAATGCCAGCATAGCAAGAATATACACTATTTTTTTAGAGCTTTACCACGCCTCATCACCTAACTTAAGATCATGGACATCAGACTCTAGGAAGAAATGAAAGTAAATCCTACCTGCCAGGTACAGAAAATATGGCATATTTGAGAGTAGTAGGATGTCAGTGGAGAAGCAAGGTCTCAGATGAATTGCTCTGCAGTGCTATAGTGAGAGTACTGTACCAACAATTCCATAAGCAGCAGTATGAAAACTTTATTATCAGTATCACATCAAGAGTTTTACACATTGCCAGCTGCTTAAGATCTTAAATTGCTGAGACTCATTAAAAAACAGCAATCCTGTTATCATAGACTTTAATCCAGCCACAGGGTACAAAATACCATGTTTCAGATGTAAAATTTGCTGTATTACAGCAGTAGGAACTGCCTGTCTCCATCCTGCTTTCTCAAATACCTTCCAGGATGATAGCAATACATATGAAGGGCCAAGACACGCCCACACCTGGAAGGAGGGTTTCTCAGATATGTCATGAAACCCACTATCACGCTTCCTTCCAATGGAAGGGGAAGAAGGGAGATGGGAAACATTGTTCTCTTAGGGTTTTTTTTGTACCTTTGCTTGTATACTTTTTACCTTCAGTTGTATTTTTTGTCATGTCTTCCTCTGCCCTCATGAAGAGTTACATTTTCCTTTGCTGTTTTGTTGCACAGATTAGCAAAATATCTTTCGATTATTTGAATCATGTATAATGATGAATTAAACAAGCCTCAAAAGGAAACCTTTTCTTAACTCAATACCATGCTGTGATTATTTTATAATTGAAAGATAGCACCAAGAGACCTTTGCCTATGTATCTTTATTTTAAAGGAAGAACAGCTCACCTCTTATCATGTGAATCCAATATGGCACAAAGGCTGTACTCTGCTAATGGAGGTATCTCTGAGATGTATCATTCCACAGCATGTTTTAAAGTACACAGAAAGAGAGGTAGAAAGAGATATACCTCAAATATTTAAATGTATATATACCTCAAATAACAAACCACAAATGGCATTCTGGGAAAACAGAAATTGTACTAACATTCTCCGGAGTTTTCAGTGGAATGGAAATTTGATATTGCAGACTATTCTCCAAATCCAGAAAGTCACTGATGTTAACTGCAGTTCATTGCTTTATTTTGTTTTAAAAAAGCAACAGCATGAAAGAAAAGGCTAACAGAAATTCTGAAAATTGTTAAGAACATGGAAAGTTAACTCAGCAGTTCATGGAATCATAGAACAACAAAATGGTTTGGGTTAAAAGGGAACTCAAAGATCATCTAATACCACCCCTTTGCCATGGGCAGGGACATAGTCCAGTATCCCAGGTTGCTCCAAGATCTGTTCAACCTGGCCTTGAACATTGCCAGGGACGGTGCAACCACAGCTTCCCTGGGCATCCTGTGCCAGGGTCTTACCACCCTTGCACTGAAGAATATGTTCCTAATATTTAATCTAACCCTGCCTTCTGACAATATAAAGCCATTTCCCCTCGTCCTGTCACTCCATGCCCTTGCCAACAGTTCCTCTCCAGCTCTTGTGAGCCCCTTTAGGTGCTGGAAGGGGCTCTAAGGTTTCCTCAGAGCCTCTTTTACAGACTAAACACCCTCAACTCTCTCAGCGCGTTTCCATAGCAGAGGAGCTCTAGCCCTCTGACCCACATTGTGGCCTCCTCTGGACTTGCTCCAATAAATCCAGATCCTTTTTATAGTAAGGACCCTAGTGCTGAACACAGCACTACAGGCAGGGTCTCAGCAGAGCAAAGCAGAGGGGGGAAATAATTTTTTTTACCTATTCCAAATAATCTTATTTTTCAAGAACTGATTCCTTCTGCTCATAGAAATGGAGGATGAAGGGTGAAAGAAACCTAAGAAATCCAGATGGAATGTGTAATTCCTTAAAACCTATTTAGGTAAGATAAGGAACAAAGCTTGCTAACAGTGTTCCTGTATAGACCTGCTCAGTTTAGAAGAGTCATTTCAATGGAACATCAGAGTAATGCAAGGAAGTCAATACTAAACTATTTTAAAAGCTTGTGGGAGCATAACATTTTCAAGATCTGGAACAATGGAGGAATGTCAACTCACCATTATTTTGATTGCTTAAGATTCTCTTGCTTTGGAAAATAAATGTTTGTGTTAATTTGAAATAGTTTAGTTCTGTTCTGATTTTCATGTTTCATATAAGTATAATATATTGTCATAATTAAAAAGGTTAATTCAGTCCCTTGAATTTTCTTTTTTGGATATTTTGAGAAGGTAACACAGAGCAAAGCCAAATGCCAAAGCCTCTATGTATTTTAAGAAACATTTCAACCTTTTCAGATTTCCACTCAATATACATAAAAATGGCATTATAGTCTCACCCTGATATAAGCTGCTTTCACAACTTTGTTTTCAAATAGGATCTGATTTACTACAGGCTTTCTGTAGTGAAAGCCACATGCAATTTGACTCATAGTTAGAGAGGATGTATTGCAGAATTGCTAATGCCCTCTGAATGTGTAATTACACTTTTTGGTTTTGGTTAGGTTTTTTTTTTTTTCAATGAAGATCGGTGTGTGTCTTATTCAGAGTATGCAAACTGCTTGGTAGTGTGCCATGAATATGTCTCCCCACATGTCATATCTACTGGCATTTACATAGAAACAATAGAAGAGATAGTTATAAAAGCAGAGATTGAAATAATCCTAAATGCTGCCTGGAAGAAAAAATTGACAAATGCTCCATCTGAACTACCATATTGCAGTCTTTCCTTTAAAAAACTGAATTATTTGAGTGCAAGTGCCTATTTAAAAAAACAAGCAAACAAACAAAAACCCGAACTAATTTATGTGAAAACATTCAAATCCTGTGCAGTGAAACATGGCACTAAAGTCTATTGAAATGTTCCTCTAACAGCAGGCTAGATTCTGTAAAACCAATATGTAAAACAATAGTTATTTGAATAGCTGTGAGATGAACATAAAAAAGAGGTAACTGAGGAGCACGAAGAAGAGACTGGATAAAGTGCTTTAAATCTATGTCCTCCTATTAGAAGTACAACAACAGCAAAATTATATATCTTGAATGACTAATATCAAGTTAATTTTCTGCTCTTGGCAGTTAATACTTGATTCTCATTGCATAAGAGGAGCAATACTTCATGTTTAATCATTGAAAGGTGGGAGTAATTTTTTAAATTTAAAAGTGTTATTGCAATTTCATAAAATAGATGATAACATATACACGGAATTGTGTTTTAAGCATTCTGACTCAGACAAAATCTCATTACACCAAAGAAGGATTGTATCTGTTGTCTTTAGCTCTTGGCTATACATACTTCATGTTTATATGTCTATACATATATACACTCTTCATATATCTACTTATACTTAGCTATACCTCAATATAACTACTCCACTGAAGTTAAAATGGGGAGGCATATGAAGTTTTCTTGTGTAGAAAGTGAGTGGACTGAAAAGTAGACTGATATAAAAGTGTTTAAGACTTTTCTGCTGCCCCTCTGGCATTTGTCTGGCAGAACCATATCCCACACTGTCTATCAGTAGAGGAAACCATCAGTAAAGTTAATGTATTAGCTTATTCCCTTATTTGGGAATACTCTTAAATCAGCTTTGTAATTTTCACTAAAAACACAAAGTATTCTTGATGTTCTACATAACTGTCATTTGTGAGCTATTATGCCATTGAACAAAGGCACTATTTTTCACTGAAAACCTGAGTAACTTTTTTTTTTATGCTTATCTTCCAGAAAAATGCCACTGTGTCTTACTGATGAGAGAATTAGTGGGTTTTGTATTCAAAGTTTTCTCTCCCATTTAGTTCTAAAGGCAACTGTAAAGGTTTAACATTTGCCCATGAATGACCACAGCTTTATGTGTTTGTCTATATTTTACATTTACTATAGTACTGAGTCATCACTTAAGCATTTCTTTGTTCAATAAAATCTAGTACTATAGAAAAGGGAGAGACTTGTTCAGGCATATACTTCAGAATATAACTGATTGCTAATCTAACAATATAGGGATTTTTCTTTCCATTTTTTGTCTTTCATTGGTTTGGTTTGATCTGTATCATTACTTTTTAAAGGAAAAGCAAAAAGAAGTAGAGGTCCTCTCTCCTCTCTTGAAGTTATTATGAGGATAACATGTACTTTCCTAAGTACATATTTCACCCTTGAGTTTTGTTTTACAATTTTGAAATATCAGTTCCTACAAATAGCAAATCTAGTCATTCTGAGTGAAATATATTCAGCTTTTAATAAATGCAAGGGAAAACCTAACGTTTCTAATGAAATACAGGGAGAACCCAGTTGTCTGACTGTTTTGGGAGATTAACCTGAAAAGGAAAGAGCTGTCAAGGGAATAAAAAATGCCTAAGTACTGTAGCATTAAAGGAGGTTTTATTTATTCTATTTGTAAGACTAATCCCATAGTTTCTTGTATTTAGAGCTATGTGTTTATAAGTCATTATAAATACTTTCATATAAATACATTATAAACATTAAAGCTTTACTTTATTTCAAAGTACCAGCAGATTTTACAAATCTGAGCAAAATGCCACAATATAGTCTTCATGTATAAAATCCCAGAAGGGGTAGGGAAGAAACTCTGTAATGTATTTAATAATACCAACCTCATATCATATACACACACATGCACACACTCTGCCCCCCAAAAAATTTAAAAGTTTGGACCATTGTAGCCATGATATTTTCTTAAAAATCCTTTCCTTAGGATTTTTTCTCCTGAGAAGCTGAGAGGCCTCAGGAACAAAATGTAAACAATGGTTATCTGCTGCTGTGTAATGCAACAGTTGGATCTGTGATTGCTCTCATAGAGTTGTTTCTAATTGATGGCCAATCACAGTTAGCTGGCTCGGACTCTCTGTCCGAGAGCTACACAAGCTTTTGTTATTCATTCCTTCTTTTTCTATTCTTAGCTAGCCTTCTGATGAAATCCTTTCTTCTATTATTTTAGTATAGTTTTAATATAATATATATCATAAAATAATAAATCAAGCCTTCTGAAACATGGAGTCAGATCCTCATCTCTTCCCTCTTCCTCTGACCCCTGTGGACACTGTCGCAGACCATTACTCCAAATTCTGCCATTTTACCATTTTATTACTCTTGGGTGCTTACTTTAGCAACCTTACTGAAGGTTACCATCTGATCCAACAGGACTTCTGGCAGAGCTGCTTTCCAGCTGGGTGGTCCCAGTATACACTGATGACTGGTCTTGCTGTTCCCAGCTTCAGGAGTTTCCATTTCTTGAACTAGACAATCTTTATGTCAACCCATTTCTCCATCCCTCTGGATATCAGCACAAACGTCTGGCATATCACCCACTCCTCCTAGTATCTGCCTGTCCTCACATTGTAATATCAGCAGAAATTTGAGGGTGCACTTTCCATCACCAACCAGTTTGCAAATATTTAAATTTGTGTCATGTGATGTGAAGGTAGGAAAGCACTGAATTAATGAGTTACTACCTGTTCTTATAAGAGGTCAGACATAAAAATAGAGTCATATAAGAATAATAACAAATGGTTGGTTTGACAAGATGTTTGTATGTAAAATTGTTGATGTACAAATTTTAAAAAGAGTAAAATATTTTACAAATGTCTGATGTACAAAATTGTACAATAATGTTACCTTACTATGGTCTTCCTTCATAGTCCAATGATAGAGAGTGAAAGCCTGACTTTTCTTCTCCAAATCTATGTGCAAAAGAGAACTCAGCAAGTCCTCCATCTAATTTGAAACTGTAAGCTTAAACATTTGAAACCCACCAGGCTGGAGATTCAACTGGACAAAGTAAACTCTGTCCCATTGCTGTATCCATTGATCCTGGTTTTCTCTTAAGCAAATGGTTTGGGGGAAGAATTATCTCTCATCAGAAGAGTATGGCACTGCTTTTTTAAAGCCAGAACTTTCTGACTTTGAGGGCCAGTGCCAAATGAACAAGGGAAGATATAATGTCTCTGTTGCAGGAGAACTAAGATTAGATTAAATTTAAAGGGTTTTTCTCCCACTCCTGTAATGGCAATATTGAGAAGTGTGTTAAGTACTTTGTGCTTATATTTAGGCAACCACAGGTGATTTCATTAGAGCCGTGAGTACAAGTACAGTGAAGTGTCATACAACAGTTGATATCTTTTCCCCCAATACAGAATTAACCAGTTCCTTTTTAAAAGTAATTCAGAACATCTGAGTCATTAAGGGTCTGTCTCAGAGTGCTATTTCCACCATGTTGTTGTTTTTGTGGTTTGCCTAATATATGAGTTATCTACACTAGCGTTCTTCAGTTTTATATTCATGCCCTTATCATCTCTAGAGGAAAGAAAGTAGCTAATATTTTGAAATAAAATACCATAAAACCACGGAATAGTTAGGGTTGGAAGGGATCTCTGCAGATCCAACCCCTCTGCCAAGGCAAGGCAATGGTGGGTTTTGAATATCTCCAGAGACTCTACATCTTTATTGGGCAGCCTGTCCCAGTGCTCTGCCACCCACATGGTGAAGTTCTTCCTTATGTTGAGATGAGACTTCTTGGGTTTTATTTTATGGCCATTATTCCTCATCCTGTTGCTGGGCATCACTGAAGAGGGTCTGGCACCTTCCTCTTGGCACATGACTTCAGGATGTTTATGGGCATTAACAAGATTCCTTCTCAGTTTTCTCTTCTTTAGACTAAACAGGCTCAGGTCCTACAGTCTCTCCCCATGAGACATGCTCCAGACCCCTCATCATTTTTGTGGTGGCCCATCTGGACCCTCTCCAGTAATTCCTTGTCTTTCTTATACTCTGGAGATCAGAAGTAAACATATTATTCAGGATGTGACCAAACTCAATATAACATATTATGAATTATTGTAGATATTTGTTCTCTTCCCCCGCGCCTCCACCCCCCAGTATTGTTATCTGGCTTTCTCACCAATGATTTGTGAGGAGGAGGCTGTTCTCTACGAGAAGAGTAAAGGTAATCTTAAATAATCCAAGAAACCTACTGAGCAAATCAGCTAACATAATTTCATTTTAAATAGATTTAATTATCACTACTAGTTAAACTTCTTTACTACTGACTGTGAGAGTCTGTCTGAAATATCCTTCATTTTTGCCTCACGATTGTCATGAAGAGAGAGACCGCCGAAAAATCAAAAGGTGCTGAACCAGTGAGCGGGAAAATCATGAGCTCACTGTTTCTACAGGTGTTGTTTGCTATATGCGACACTGAACTCGAAGAGGGCACCCTGCCCTTTTTCTGAACAATGGTCCTGGAATTTCTCCCCACCTCCTGGCCTGGCTGGTTTGAGCTTTGGAGTGGTCCCTCTTCCAAGAGAAGACCCCTCTTGCCCGTCCTCAACCATCGTGACAGACAAGTAGAGATGTAGGCCTCTTCATCAAGGAACCGAGACAAGAAACCCCTGTGCAAGAAGATCCCCTCTCACCTTCTTCCAGAGACTGTGACTGAAACCACCCCCCCCCAACTTGGGGGAAGTGTGCAGGGGAGGGAGAGGAAAGCTGCCCAGAGCAAGCACAGGTGCGAGCACTGAGCCATGAAAACAATGGTTCTCACTTGTTGCCTGGCTCGAGTTTGTGAGTTTGTGTACCCCTATTCCTTTCCCCGCTGAAGACCTTTGTTTCAGCTGAGAAACTCATTCCCCTTCCCCCAACGAAAGATAGTATAACTTGGGGTCCAGATCAGCTGTGCCTTTGAGATGTCCCCAGACGTGGCCTGGTGAACTTCGATGGCTGGACCCCTGAAGGATAAAGCAGCACCACGTTTGGTTGCTATATCCATTTTCTCCCCTCTTTTCCTCCCTCTTCTCCTTTTTCCCCGGTTCCCCTCACCAACGCATTTGTGTTGTGGTTATTTCAATAAAACTGCATTTGTTGATTGTTACTGCAAATCCCTTGTGCCTTTGTTGGTTCTTTGCACCTTGAAATCACTCCTACGAACCTTCACACTGTCTGTTCACTAGGACGGACCGTGACATAATCATCATCACTATCATCATCATCATCTAATAATATTTATTATTGACATAATAATAATAATAATAATAAGAAGAAGAAGAAGAAGAAGAAGAAGAAGAAGAAGAAGAACAAGAACAAGAACAACAACAATAGAAACAAAAAATTACATGGGCCTTAGTAGTACCAAACTGCTTTTAATTTCCTCCAGTAACCTTTCTCTTCCTTCTCCTATCATGTCTTCAGTGTCTTCATTGTCTTTTTTATATCAAAGGCCCAAAACAATTAAACAAACAAGTAATGCAGCCTTTGAATTCTCTCTCTATATTACTTCCTGTCCTACCTTCCATTTAGGTATATAACTTCTTCTTTTAGGAAAGTGTTTTGCACTTTCTTACCTAACTCAGCTGCCTAATATCCGAACCTTATCTCGTGTTTTACTTAAACATTTGCCCACCTACCAGTCAACAGGTGTTAAAGTTGTTTCCTTTCTCTTTGTTATTTCAGTTTGTGTATTACATTGTATATTTGTATAATTATATTGCCATATTTTCTGTGCAAGATAACATTGCAAGAGAATATTTTTGAAAGCATAACTCCCCAATAGTTATAGTATTACCTTAAATTTTTTAGCCTTAAGTTATAAGAGGTGTAAGTATAGACTCTCTGCCATTGAGGCACATATCCCATGACCATGCACTCATTTTAAGACAGATTCGAAAAGGTAAACTGTAGCTAAACCTAGAAACTTGAGTCAAGATCTGGAAATGTAATAGACTTCTGAAGGCAGCAGAAGGTGGTGCAGTGCATCGAAGAGTGAAAGGGTAATTCCATAGTGAAACAAACATGTTAGATCTCCATAGGTAAATGATTCTCCACAGATAGTACTGTATGCCTTAACACAAGCAGCTAAACTTAGGCACAGTACCTCTGCTGTAAACCTCTGGAAGCAATTTCCAGAGGTATATGTTCCTCAAAACAAATTCCAGGAACAATCCCAAAGAGTTAAATACAGCAGCTCATTTGTTTGTGAAGCACAATGGGACTCATTGCACTCTGATAACTTCATTTATGCTTTTACTTGCAATCCTCAAATGTAGAAACAGTACACCAAAAGTACAAAGAGCTGATACAGCTGCTGTACAATGAAAACATATTTCAAACTATTAATGGCATTCAGAGAGAAGAAAAAACCCAGTTTACGTAGAATTTGATTATATTGAGTAAAAATAATCTTAGTGATAACTTCCTGAAATTAATAGAATGCTTTTCTCTTTTTTTCTTATTTTTCTTTTTTTTTCAATTTTTTTCTTTTATTTTTTTCTTTTTTTCCCCTTTTTCCTTTTTTTGGGGGGGGGGTGCTGAATGAATATTTTACATTTTTTATATTTTATATAAATATAATTATTTTTCTATTCTATTAAATACCAAATCTCTATGTGTGGTACACTGTAAAGTCTGGGATTCTTTTATAAATGTAAGTTATGGCGCTCATATTTAGGCTTTCCTATGAACTTGCTTTAATAATGGGACCAAATATAACACACCCCCTTCTTGCCACTGTCAGGTCAAGATCTGTAAGCCTAACATGTACCTGGTCCTATTTATATATTTATTTTTAATTATCTATTATCTGAGATTTTTTTGTTACAGTTAATGAGTTAGAACTTGAAGCCTGAAAAATTTGTTCTCAGTTTATTTAGGGTTTCTGAAACAGAAAAGATAGGGAAGAACAAAGAAATAATTTCTTCCTGCCACTTGTGCTGAAATGAAGTTAGTTTACCCTTTCTCCTTGTACGAAATATTCTTGAAGTACTGCTTTTTTTTTTTTTTGTATTTTGTTATTCCAGGACTCTGTGTGGTACCTCTCCCCACTTTTTCTCTCATATACTTCACTGATGGTATTTTTTTCTTTGTTCCAGATGAAAGAAAGTTTTGCTGCTTTTATTCAAATCCTAGAGAGCTGGACAGCTGCCAAAGTTTCCATCAGATACCTTAAGCTCTAATTACTCTCAGCTCATTTGGAGTTTCAGTTCCCCTATGCCATAGGAAACAAATATTTTACTAACAAGCCTTTAAGCTTTTATAAATACGTGACAGCAGTAATCATTAGCGTGCCCTGGGCTACTGTTTGTGTGTTTTGAGTACATAGTTAAAAACATTCAAGCCTTCAGATATATCCAGAGGCTGTGTAAAAAAAGTACAATAACTGGTGTTTTGACTTTCTCCATTTTACAGACATAGTATTTTGCATCAGTGGTGTATTGAGTTATACTGGAAGTGTTCAAGACCAGTTGGATGAGGTTTGGAGCAACCTGGTCTGCTGGAAGATGTCCGTGCCCTGTCATAAATAGCTACAACTAAATAAAATGAGTCCTACTCTGTGTGTGTGTGTATTCATACAAGTATATGTCCATCTTTCATGATATATCTTTGAGCACCACCATATCTAACAGACCCTTGAAGACCTTGAATCTTGGAATCTGTGTTAGCATCTTTCAGTAGTGCAGTTCTTTATCTGACTCATGTCAGAGCTCCTATTTCAGTGTTTTGTATACATGAAATCATGGACTGATTTGGGTTGGAAGGGTCCTTACAGATCATCCAGTTCGCCCACCTGCCACGGGATAACTTCCACTAGACCATGTTACTCTAAGCCCTGTCCAATCTGATCTTCAACACTTCAAAGGATGGGGCAGACAGCTTTTCTTGGCAACCTGTGCCAGGGTCTTAACACCCTCACAGGGAAGAACTATGTCCTAATATTTGATGCAAACCTACACCCTATCAGTTTAATGCAAACTTCAAGCTAGCATCCCATTCAGATTCTGATTTCCCATATAGCAAATATTTCAGACAGTTGTAACTGAAGGATGATCTCTGTCCTCACCTGCCTTCCAAGGCATTTCTGGGAGACCACATATGCTGGCAGTCTCCTTTTATTTATGCTTTTTTGGGTTTTGCAAAAAAGATGCATTTATTTCTTTTATTGCTTTTTCCTATTGATAAGGGCATTAGCACTCAGAGAGATTGTCTGTGAAGAACAGCAGTTGTAAGCATGAGCTTGTTGTGATCCACACATCTATCACTTATGAATTAAGAAGAAGAAATTATAAGTAAATCAGGTGGTATTAGAGCAATGCAATAATATATTATTAGATTCTTTCGGTAAAATAATATCTGAAGATTGAAGCACTATGTGCATGATGTCACCTCTCTTTATTATGAGAATGAACCAACTGCTCTAGACCATTCATGATTTCTTTCAAAACTGAAATCATGCTATTTTAGCCTCCAGCCAGTGGAAAGGTGTCAGGTGCAGCAGTGCTATGTGACTTTCACTTTTAATCCACTATTTAATTAATTACTTTTTAATTACTCTTGCCTATTTGTGTTTGTTCAAAGCAACTGATTTCATTTATAGTAAAAAAATCTATGCCCTTCATATACTTAATTTTTAGGCAACAGAGTTATCGTGGTTGATGTTTCTCTGGTGGCTTTCATTCAGCTGTTTCTATTTATGTATTTTAAATCACCAATATTCAAATGCACAGTGTATGTTAGAAGACTTAAAAGTATATAATTAGTTTAAAACTTGCAAGATAACCTGCAGAACTACTTGCATCAGAGTGGCCAGAGTAAGATTCCCATAAACTAGTTGTGAGCAGTGTCCAGGTTTTGTTCCCATATGCTACACCAGAATGTGCAGCTTTCGCATATATATGACTTTTGCACCCTTATGTTCGCTGAAGGAAAGATCATAGATTGTAATCACACATGTATTTAAAATATAAGTATACAGATGATATTGTAATTAAATGACAGAAAAGATAAGACTGTTATCCATTGCAGTTGGGGGAATTCTTTATAAAGTCAATAGAGGTTCATAAGGATCTCCAGTGTGTCATGAGATAGATGTTAAAGAGGGGGTGAATCATCCTTTGGAGATTATTTAGTGACAATTCAGGGGCACCACTGTAATGTAAACTAAGTCAACTTCTAGATTGCTCTAATATGAACTTGATTTGTTTTTATTCAGAAACACTAAACCACTTATTGCCAAGATGTGTTGATGATAGGATAAGAGAAAAGGCAACATTTTTTTTAAAAAAGTATTAATTAGGATTTTATAACTCCAACAAAATGCAGAAAAACAAAATATGTACATTGACTTCAGCAGGCTTTGAATCTTGTCTTCAGATTTTATCAAGGGAGTTCACTATATGCATAGATGTATTGACACTGTCAAGTACTAGCACTCACTATACAAGATTTGTGAATGCTTCTTCTCATCATATCATCTGTCTCTGAGACTTTATGTTTTAGGCTTTGTGAGATTGCTTGAACAGAGGAATGTCATATTCCAGCAAAAGAGGAAATGTTCTGGGTGAAGCTGAATCAAATCATGTCTGTTAGTCACTGAGGAGCTGTCTGTGTACAGTACAGTAATAAATGTAAAGCAAGTAATCCTTCCTTTGCTTGTTTTGTAAAGACATAGAAATACTTATATTTTAAAAAGAACCAAAGACAAGAAGCAGACACTAACATCCCTTAGGTATGCAGCCTGGTTTCTTAAGATCTGTTTCATCTTCTTCTAAAATGAAAGTGTTTTTCTTTGCTCCAAGCCTGACATGCAGCCTTGCATTCTATGAAATCTGACCTTGTTTCCTTGCACATTTATAGCATATATGCATAACTCATTTACCCCTTTGCTTCTTCAGCCTGGGTGACTCTTCAGAGCCATAACTATCTGCTAGTCCTGTAGACCTTGTGGATTTTTTTTTCTGTAGAAGAATCAATAATATTTCTAGACTAGCTCTAATATAACACAGTAAAAAAAAAAAAAAAAAAAACTGAACAAAAAACAAAAAGACTTCTTTCTTCTCTGTGATGCTATTCTTATTGTAAATTTGGTTTATCAATACTTTACCACTCAACCAAACTCTGAGTTATATAAGAGATATATAAGATTTATTTAAGATTTAAGTTATATAAGATTTATTTGGATAAGGACTTTGGGATAGTTGTGGTTTTGGATTTTTTTGGTTTTGTTTTTGTTTTTTTTTTTTTAGTACGACAAGTAAACCCCATTGGGCTTACCGTAGCAGTGCTTCTGGGACTGACTGCGAAATGTTTCGGCTGTCATTGCTCCTTACAATTCTGGGGTTTGGGTTCTGCTTTCAAAACAAGATATGAAGCCTTAAGTTGGAATGTAGCAGACATTCATGTGACAATATATTCACACTGATATTGATTACCAATACTGTTTATTTTACAAGACTGGCAGGAAGCAACACCTTGGCATTTAAATACCCTGCCTGCATGCAGCTCTGACAAAACAAGTTACCGATTCATTCAAACTTTTTCTCCCCAGCCCCCTTTCAAATGCAAGTATCTCTGCAATCATCTTCTGTAATCAAGTAGGGAAAAAATTCTACAAGCTCATCAGATGGTGCTTCACCTTTTGAGCATTTTCTTCACTCTGAAGTGTTATTTAGCACTTACTGAGATTAAGTTCTCTTTCTTTAGGCACCCCTTGCTTTCCTAATATTTCAGTAATCATTTCTTCTCAGGCTTTGGCTTCCACTATTTATTTATTAACCTCAAAAAATCTGCCTCTTGTAGTGATTTTGCTGATACAACATTTGTCCTCTATGGATCCCTCTGAAGGTACTCCTGAAGCTATCAAAGTCACCAACTAAAAGTGAATTTTTGTGGTTAACTTGATCTTATTCTTCTAAACGGCATTACTTTACACATCTTAACATTTTTTAGTGTAAGAGCTCTGCGTGTCTTTATCTTCCTCTCTTTATATTTATTTACTTAGTGTAGTCTGGATCATATTTAGCAAAACAAATTAGTGAAATAATTGGTAGACTCAAATGTCTACCCTCTGCTTTTCTACAAAATATTTGTTTGAAGGGGATCAGTAGGGCTAACTGATTGGGATCAGTCATGTTTTCAGACATGGAACCATCTCAGAAAGCATTCTCTCTTGCCTGAGCTAAAGCATTTTTAATGCTGTCATGATGTCATATGGTGGGGAGGTATCACTTTGATCACATTGGGTCAGCTGTGCTGGCTGTGTCCCATCCCAGCTTGTTTGTTGTGGGGCAGAGGGGTAAACAGAGAAAAAATGAGTGCACTGTGAGCACTGTTGACACTGATCTGCTATCAAAGCTTCTTTAGCCTGAAATCCAAAGCACATGACTTTATGGGTTGCTGTGAAGATAATGATCTCCATCCCAGCCAGACCCAGTCCAATCAGGAATAATGAAAAATCACTTACTACAGGAGAGAAGACGAAACTTTATGTAGAGCCCTACAATTTCTTTTTTAGTGATGTGCCATTTAATTTTTTTTAAATAATGAAAAGTATTCCATCCACTTTGTGTGGGGCAGCTGAAAGTAATATCTTTTTGTGGAAGATTTCAGCAAATCTTTATTTATTCTGAAACAAAGTAATTTTCTTAATAGTCAGGAGGGATAAATTCCAAAGCAAGTTCATTATTTTTGCAAGAGGATGCTTGTAAAATTAGTTATCTTACTCCAAGGTGAGCTAAAAGCAATGTATTATTTTAAAGAAAAAACACACAAAATCCCTCAAAACTCAAAACAAAAATACATCCCAAGAAGTATATAAATAGCACAGAGGGAAAATGTTTAGGTTAAGGTGTAATTTATTCAGTGTAAAGTTAAATCATAGCTTTATATCGTAATCCAATTTAAATTTTGTGCAAGGTCCACAGGTGCTGATGTTAGAGTTGAAGGACATTACAAAAACATCCTGATTGCTAACCTAGGGACAATTGATAACTTAAAATTTTAAACTTTCATGAAAATTAATCTTGATTCAGCTTTACAAGCCTTTATATATTCTTAAGGTTTTTTTTCTACTTTAAGTTTTTCCAACTAGAGGTATTATGGCTTTTCAATGAAAGATAAGTGTCTTTCAGTGCTGAATGTCAGAAATTTGAAGAACAGAGTTGAAGGCAATGGAAAATTAGGAAAAATCTAATTCTAAGACCTGAAAGCCACTTCAAACCCCCAATGTACAGTGTACATTTTATAAACTACCACTGTCATAAAAAATTACAAAATTATCTGTCGTCTAAAATGGGAAAATCCAAATGAATACAAATGTTGATGTTGAATTTATTTTCAAGTCAGGAAAAGGAAATAATGTGGAAATAAGCTGAACAAATTATCACAGAATATTTCTATTCAAACAGCAGATGCTTTTAATTACGATTCATTCAACCAGTAAATTTGCAATGCTCAACCTATAGTTTTCCTTGTTTGAAGGACCTAGATATTTAAAATTTGTAGTATTTTTCATCTTTTTTTAACTCTATCTGGAATCCAGTCAGAACCTCAGAAAAAAAAAAACGAAAGTAAGATTTTTCTATCCTTTTTTATTGTTCCATTCATTACTGACACTGAGAAGGAAGTCAATGTGGTCTTTAAGTGAAGAAAAATTATAACCACTTTTTCTTTACCTGAGAACTGATAAATCTATCATCAATGAAAGATTATTACAACATTTAATATGTATGTTTGTTATCCCAATACAGCAGTTTGCTGTACACAGCAGTTTGCTTTATTAGTAAATTGCAAATGAAGTGGAATTTTCAAGTTAGATACATTCACGTATACACGTATTCACAACCTCAGTTCCTGATGCTACAATAATTGAGAAATATTTTTTGGTTTATTGTGTTTCATATGTGGAGAGGAAAATCTTGTTTTTCCCAATTTACAAAGCTGCTTTTAAGAGCACGAAAGAATTAAAGTCTGAATTCAGTATAGACAACTCTGAGTCCTTTTGGAAACATTTGAATTCCCTCACAAGACACAAGAAAAGTTAAAAAAGTTAAAAAAAAAAAAAGATGAGTTCTTTCTGTTTAGGTATTTATGTAAGAAGAGGAAATAATGTGGTTTCTGATGATATGTTGGGTATTACAGTTGAACTGTGCAGTAGGACTTGCTTTGAGAGTTATGCGAACATAGCAATGCTAGTGTAATTATTGAATCCACCCACGTGATAAGAGCTGAGTTACCAAAGTAAACTGCAAAGAATACATGAATATCTGCTTCATTTTGTGGGAAATGGATTTATGGAGAATTTTTAAAGTTTGATAGAAGGCTTATATTTTGTATTTGTATATAAACTTTGAGATAAGAAATGTTAATTTAGAAATGTTATGGAATAAGATATTATTGAAAGAGAAATGGAACTAGAAACAAGTTTTAAAGAATGGTTTCATAAATAAGATTAAATACTTTAGAAAAATAAAACTATGAAAGATACATTGTAGTAAGACTTATGAGGGATAATTTAGCTTGTTAGCTTTAAGACATTTACAGTATAATGTAGTAAAAGCTGGTAAGTTAAGAAACACTTGTGATGTATTGTAATAAGAAAATAGCTTCTAATTGTAATAGCATGAATTATAACACTTGTATTGTCTCACTCATCATAGGAGACTGAAAATATAATGAGTTTTTAAAACACCTCTCAGTTATCCCACCTCTAAGTCAAAAAAGGGTATAATCCAACAAACTTCATAAAAATCAGGACATGAATATTTTATCTTCTGCACACAGGTCTAAAATGCATTCCTGTGTTTTCCCTTGTCCTGTTCTGAAACCTCAATCAGTTGATAGGTAGGATGTGCTTTCACTGTTAAAAGTTACTGCTCCAAATATTTGTGCTGAGTATTTGCAGCCTGTGGACATCCATACACTGAAGAGAATCCCTAGAGCCATGGGGTAACAACTCTAGAGGCATAAAAGGTAACAGTTTACATATATTTAATTTTCAAAGATGTGAATCTCAGTTGATAGAACATCTGTGGTGTTCTATCAACCACCTAAATGCCCAGGCTTGTAATCAAAGGATGATACCAGTGTCACTAATGGAACTGTCTTGCCTTCAGACACCTTGCCTTTGCTGGGCTGCTTGGTGCATATGAGCTAAGCCATGATGTGTCAAAGGGTTGGAGAAGGAGGTAAGACTGAAGAGTCTCCATCACAAGAGGTTTTTGAGATGTAGACAGGGTGCTAGACAATCTCATCCTTTTCCATGAAAGGTTAGACCAGGTGATCTCTTGAGGTCCCCTCCAGACAGGTCTGTTCTGTAATCCTCATTAACATGCAGAGTGGAGCAGTGTTAAAGCCAGCCTATAGCCATCTTCCTTATTCCCAGTGACATTCCTTATTATCTGTGACCTTACTAAAGGTGGAAATAATTACAGAGAAGACTCTTGTAAATCCTCCATAGAAAAAGTCAGTGTTGTCCTCTGTTTAATTCTATTAAATAACACATAATCTCTTGTGTGGTTATGCAATATTTTTGGCTCCGTTGGTTTTGTCTCAGAACATATTGGTGGAGATTGCCTTGGGAATTTCTGTGTTCACAGTGGTCATATTTAAAAGAACACACACCTGACATGCCTGGCTTTGTGCATTCTATCACTAACTGTAATGTACCTGCTACACACATGCTATTCAATGAGAAGGACAGCAGGTGGCAATTACAATTTGTAGTCTTTTATTTGAGAAGGCAGTTGGTCTGGGACTTACATAACGAGTTGGCAGAACTGCCCTGCTATAAGGTTCCAAAATTATTAAGTTAGTGTGGTTTTAGTTCACAGCTAGCCATTTTGTAAAAAGGATATCATTTGTTAGGATGCTTGGGGTGGAACCTTGATATACCTTTAGTTGTTTATTTATAGACTGTAGTTGTTGGAAATGTGCCAGGAATAACAATTTCTTTATTTTTTTCTCCCCAAAGAACATGTATTTAAATGTTCAAATGAGCATCCATGAAGGCAATAGAATGTCACAGAAGGATGAATTATACCATTTAAATTAGAAATAGCTCATAAGTTTGAATGGACAGCAATTGTATGTCATTGCTGTATTAAATTGAAGGGTTACACACATTATCAATCAAAATTTTATATCCCTCCTTCAAGTAATATACTTATTTCAGAAAAAAAGGTCATCTTAAAATTCCTGAATGGGAAATTGTTTTCAAGCCTTTGAAGATGTCTTCTCAAAGAGTATGCTGATAATTCCACTGACTAACGATCTCACTTAGGCTCTATCTAAACCACCCAGAAGCAAAAGCTCTCTGTTTCACATATACTGATATTTGAATTACCTTTCCTTTAAATATTCTCTATAGAAATAATGGTAGCAGACTGCCCTTTCTTTACTAGGATTTAACTCCCTGTTGGGTTTTGATTTGTCATTTCAGAGGTATTCAGACTTTACATTAGCACACAGATTTCTCCAGCTCTCAAAGGCCAGGTTTTAGTTCCCCAAGGAGTGTTTATTCTACCCATTTTCAATGGTCCTTTCATAGGACTTGAGTGTATCCTTTTTAGGGTAACCAGACAATTTTCATTTTGTTTGTATGTCTGGACTGAAAACTTTACAACCATCATAGGCTGCCTTCAAAATAAATATTATTGCTATGGTTTTTGTCTGAAAAGGAATGCCATTTGTGGTCCTCAATTATGTTTCTAGCATGACGAGGAAATTCATTGATATGAAAGGAACAGTAAAGATACTGAAGACATTTATGCTTAGTATTCTGAGTTCTGATGTTTTGTTTGGATGTGATGAAAATACAAAGGGCTCTTTGGAGAAGTAATGACTGGAACAATGTCTCTTGCAAATACCACAAAGATTTAGGGGTTTTATTTCTATGTGGGTGATCTATTTAAATATTATCTTTATGCTGAAATTTGTACAAGTCCAAATTGAACATAATAAAATAATAATAAAATCAATCAAAATTATACTGCAGAAAAATAAACAATCCACAATTATATCAAATGATGGGTACTTTATATATACATAATATCTGCATGTCATTCTCCAGTACACAGGCAATAAATCCCCAGCAAGAGTCATCTCTAGATGCATACAGCTCTTGTTTTCATCTTCTCTGCTTAAATGAGTTCCGGCAGCCAAAGCAACTGGTTAACCACACCTATGGAAGACTTTCTATTTGGGTTTAAGAATGCTTTTATACAAGCTTGTTGTGTTTGCTTCAATAGCTACTGTTAATATTTTGCTCTGCTAATACTTGTGGGAATCCATAAAGTTAGAAGGTTTTATATTGGTGGGAAAGAAAGACAGGCCTCAGTGCAGCAGAGTTATGGATATTGCTGATGCATCTTGTTAGTTGTAGGAAGACGTGAGGAATAGAACAATAGACTTATGTTTAGTGTTTAGAAATAGTTTTCTAAGTTGCAAAAAGTTTCTAGAAGCAAGGTTGAATTTCATGAATAGGGCTTTATGTATTGTATTCCTATAAATGAACAAGCAAGCATTGTTTTAACTCAAGCTACATATGTTTATGTTGATTGGTTAGAATCACTGTCAATATTCTTTTGCTCTGTGTAATTGGCTAAGAAGAGTATTTGGCATGGTGTAACAATAATTTTCTTTGACTTGCTGTCTGGATTGCGAACTGTCAGGGTCTTTACATAGACAAAACTATGGATTAGAAAGATTCTGAAAAATAAACAGTTCCCGATGCATTCCAAAGCAGTCCCGTCCCATGGTGTCTGTATATAGCTAGCCGACGCAATACTTTACATTCTTTTCAACTGGAAAAAATTCTTTAAAGTGTCAATGGTTAGCAGTCTTACCAGAATCAAAAATTATGCATTAGGTTTGATAGAATTTTCATTCACCGGACTGTAATATAGGCAATTATTTTATATTTTTCAAGCTATTGGTCTGATATTGCTACACCAAATGCAGTAAAAGTCCTCCGTGTTTCCTGTTGAGGTTTTTATTTCTAGGGGAAAGGTTCTGTGTTTCTGCACTGTGGAAGTGTGCATTGTATTGAGTCATGACTTTTCCTACTGTATAGTCTCCAAGGGCTTTCACTACTGAATTTTTTAATTTATTTGACAAAAGTAACCTACTGTCAGACTGTGGCTGCTGTCAGCCTAATAAATCGGAAAAATTATACTGTCATGTACCAGCAAGGTATACTTACTTGTCTTTTTAGTTCAGAAGAGCTGTGGCTTGACAATAAAGCTGTATTTTTTTTTTTCCTTCATTACTGGTCTTTCAATGCTCTGTACAGTTTGTTGGTTCAGGCTGATGGAAAATATTCACATATTTGGATTAAATTTAGAGAACATCTTTGGTCACAGTGCACATTTCTATTGTTCAAAATTGCTCCAAACCTCAGGCCACAGAAAGATCCAATACTAGTCACAAGATGAATGAACAGTTCTGAGACTGAAGGACACTGAGATCAATGGGTCTTACTCAAGTAGGTGAGAAGTGCCACCTGTATGATGAGATGGATCTCTTGTTGAAGCCCTACACACAGTCCCACATTTACTGTGAACAATGTCTCCATGCTGGGATTGCCCCAAAAGAAACATGTATTAATAATCAATCAAATTACTTAAGGATTCTCTTAATAGCAGTTGGGGAAAGTTTTAAGGTGTCCTCCCACAGGCTGATACTTACTTCAGTGTCTGAATAAGAATCAGGTCTGATTCTGATTCTGCCAGTTTCATTTATTTGGAAGATCCCATCATGGCATCACAGAGACCAGTGTTAGATGATGGAAAATTCTACTGTGGGACATCCAGTGATGCAAACATTGACTGTGGTTAGGTCTGACCTAAAGATATCAAATAGCCAGGTCTTCCACCACTGGAATTGACACTAGAACCCTTCCTCTTGCAGACATTTGGAGTTCCACTCTAATAGCAGAATATTTTTAGTTTCTTAGCAAAGTCTGCTCACACAGGCTAATACACAGAATTTATAATGCCACCATTACCTAGAGTGTAAAGTGAGTAGTCAAGGTAGCACACCAAGTGTTTTTCAGGAACCTGCTGTGACTGGATGCAAGCTATCCAACTTTTATGTTAACTTTTCCACCATTTTACATACAAAATATGTTCAGACAAACTGTAAAGATTCCAATCTAAAATTTAAAAGTTGTTTCTTCAGTCTCTTTAGACATATTTAAAGTCGATTTCTCTCTCTTTGAACCTAATTTAAAGCAATATCCTATTGGTTTCCTACAGCAGTTCAACCTGACCCATAACCACCAGACAACATCAGGCAGGTTGGTAACTCAATTTCTGAGATGATCATCACATTTTGTCTCCTTTGTTTCCTACGCATGCTAGAGGTGTAGGCAACAAATTGAAGCAATCAAAAAATTCTCAATAGTTTCTTCTAAAAATATCCTGTAAAAAACAGTCTGCAGGCATTGTGTTTAGCTACAAACTGTGGAGCAAGTAAGGAAGGATATGTTCAGAATAGCAGCCAAACCCTGACTTAGAAATCAGCAAAATACATCCTTGCTTTGCATCTACGACATCTGTCTAGAGAAGGATATAAAACAATTATCATTAAGTTAATTCACACCTTTGTTCACAACACACTAATTTCTGCAGACAGGCAAGCTGTGGAGATTAGTCATTAGTAAATGGTATGGTCTTATTCAATCACTTCATTAGGTTTCCAGAAAGGGGAACAAACACCACATTGAGGAAATGTGTTTATTTTTTACTAAGACAGGAAGATTTTTGACCTCAAAGGAACATAAACCTCAAATTATATACTGGTTGATTCAACTAAAAAAATATATCCACTTTATTTTAGGATGAATTTGAAACATGAGCATGAGGAACCCAAGAGGAAGTGAAGCTGCAAAACGTGACCTCAGCTAATAGCCACCACATGAGAAATTATTTTCCAAGACTGAATTATTTATTTCCAATCATATTTCCTAGTACTTATAACCAAAATCACTCATGTCACACACATTGAAGAGAAGGCTTTAAAACATGGGATTCAGCATTGCTGCAATGCAGCCATAATTTACTGCAGAAGGAAGAGGCCCAAGTAATTTTCAATATATTCACATAGATGCAAGCTATAGCTTTGGCAAAACAATTGTGTCATTAAGAACATCCAATAAAATATTATGATCATTTAAGCCACAAAATAAAGCAAAGAGAGTGCCATACAAGATCACTTTTTGAGCCACCTTCTTGTCTGGAACACTCTGCTCAATGTTGATTATTAGAATATTAGAAATAAACAATAAAAATGAGGGGCTTACTTCTTCCAGAAAAAATCCAAAGTGCCTTTATAAGGAAAAATTTATGTGCTAAGAGAAAGGGTTAAGCTAAAAAAGTTGGCAAACTGCTGAGAAATGCATCTATGTAAAATAGGGGAAAAAATAGGGATGGAATCCATTTAAATTGTCTTAGTCTTTTGCACAGACAAATATCTAAGGTTAATGGCTGAAATGCAGAAATAAAGCCCAACTGGTAACACATCTTTTTTCTGCTGATAAGGGAAGTGATGTAAATTCCAGTTTAAGCTCTGAAGACTAGTTTGAAAAACATTTCTACCCTGATTCTCCAGTTAACAGACTGGTCCTGAGAGATAGTAGGTTTACTAATAGTAAATTAGTCAATTAGTCTGTAAATTACAGACTTAATGTCTGTAAACAATCTTAAAATTCGTGACAAATTATATAGTGTGTCTAACATATATATGATCTATCATTCCCATTTGCGTTTTCATCTCATGTGACTCTTTTCAGCTCAGCTAAAATATCTTTTGTCCAGCCTTAAAGATCTGAGTCCACTTGTTCTGAAGACTTCTGCTTTGTGTTCCCAACAAAAAAATCTAAGAGATCTTCTTTGGGTTACTTTTCTCAAATAGCTTTACTAGTGTGCAAGAAAACACTGCAAGAAAGTGGTGTGTACATTTTGAAAGTATCAGGCATGGGTAAGACATGAAAAAGCAAACTAAGATTTTTCTAGTGATCAGGCAAAGCATTATTTTCTCAATATCCTGATAAAAAACTTTAACAGGGATAAGAAGATGACTTCTTTATATCCTTCTAGCAGACTTCTTTATAGCCTTCTAGCAGAGACTAAAAGATAGGAAAAAAGGACAGAAAAACGTCATGTGGGAAGAAAATTAAGATGACGAGCCAACAGCTTCAACAGACTTGTGCTTAGAAATAATGTAAAACAAATCCCTTTATTCCACATCTGACATCAACATTAAGTGTGTGGCAACTGGCAGCTTTATATTTAGGATGAAAGTACCTAGTAAGAGTAGGAGATTCCAGGAAATTAATTTATGTCTGTAGTTTTCCTTTAGTTTCTAATCACAGAACAGCAGCAGGAACAAGCTCAGATCTGCCATATCTCACCCATCTGAATGAAATTCTTGTTCTAGCTGGGTCAGGCCTTTCAGTTACTTTTCATTTTTTAATTTTTTTTAATGGTTTCTGATGTTTCTGGTGTAGGCAATGTTGCAATTGTTAATAAGCGCTACACATACCTTATTCTTCTACTTGGAAATGTAAATTTATCATTATGAAAGGATTTCATGTCAGAAAGTATATTCAAAACTCATCAATGCATCTGAGTCTGCAAAGAAGTCTGCTGAGGAAGAAGAAAAGCAGAGCCAAATGTTACAAATAAAAAAAGGCTTTAAGATAATTAAACTAACCTCATCATTAGGGAAGTATTATATGATGTGTTGAAGAATTGCTTTCCTCTGTGTCCTGGCTGGTTCTGGCTCAGTTTGTAAAATTCTCTCAATCTTAAAGTCCTATTTTAGTTTCATGTTAGTTCTACAACCCATTTTTTTCTGAGATTGAAACACCCAGTATATCCTACCAAATTCCCCTTTAAGTTGAGTGACTAATTCTCAATCTTAGTATGCATTGCAACCCTTTAAAATATTTCTGTTGTTAACTGTACTGAGGGGTACTAGAAAACAGCTGAACTGGAAAAGTGTAAATGCCAGCGCCAGCAGCTGCAACAGCAGAAAGAAAAAGCCTTCTGGAAATAATTCTCTCACACTGTTTAATCCCTGTAATTTCCCGTAACAGCCTGATGTTTCATAAACAAGAATTTAAGCATCTCATAAATAAATACTGTACCTCATGTTTAGGTACCTTTTGTGTTAGGTTAGCAGGAACATTCATTCTTAATTTATGTCTTTTTGGTCAGGCGTTAAAGTATAGTAGAATGGGATAATTTCTATGATTTTTTGGTTAAATCCCAGCAGTTTATGTTTCTTATTTGACTTCTAAATATTAAAAAAAGCTTTCTTGAAATACATCTTACAGACTGAGCTACAAAGACAATTCTAAAATATTTCATAAATAGTGAAGATTTGAAGTAGCAGCCTCTACAATAGGGCACCATCATGCTTTCATGGTTACAAAGCAGAATTTTTGTAAAATGCAAGTCTCTTTATTTGAACTGGTTTTTTTAACACAAAATAAGGCACAAAATAACTAATTAAGCACAAAGTATCTAATACCACCTCCTCACTTCTTTTTGAAATGCCTTCTAGAAACATCTGAAACGAAAGCAATAAAAGAAATGACTGTTGGCAAGCCTAACATTTTATTATATTTTCAGAAGAAAGTAAGTACTTCTGCCATCTTACCCCAAAACTCAAATTGACTCTCCACAAGAAATTATAGTTTTTAAAATAAAATATCAAAGATTTTGTCTCTAATGTGCCTCTTGTATTATTTGGGAAAGTGTTATGGGTCATTCCACCAAAATTTCTTTGTTTGATCTCAATATAATGATTTTATTTTAGTAGCAATTTTTCACTGGTAGTTAATGAATCACTCTTGATAATTTTAAGGATACAGGTATTGACTTCAGGATATTTAATTAATGATGAGGCAAAGGATTCATCCTATTCTCCAAAGTCCAGAAAACAGTGAAAATTAATACCTCTGAAGTGAGAAGCAACAGAAGATTGACAACACAGAGTTAAATTGTTTTTAAATCATAGTCATTCGCTGGATAGAAATTGATGTCCTACAGTTTAAATGTCAGCATAAAAGTTGTCTATTTATTTGCTAAAAATAGGAAAATCCCATAATGTATTTTAAGTGCCATATAGAACAAATTTTTGGAAGAAAGGTGATACGTAAGTTTCCTCCAGGTCTGCCAAAATATTGGTCAGCTGGATGAATGGGGGTTCAGTACAGAGTAAAATCTTAAAAAACTTCTTCTGACAAAGCAACATACAATTGGACAGAATTAAAGTCTGCTGTTGCTTTCTAACCAGCAGTGATCTTGACTGAAAAGCAGAAACTGAAATAACTATTTCAGTTAGAGACTTTTCTTGTAAGTAAATTTTAAGGAGTACATTGGGAATCGGAATGTTTCCATGCAAACAGGATCAGACCGGAAACAATACTTATGACTTACTAAATCTGCAGGTTTTTTAATCTGGTATCATCAAATGCTCTGTTTTTCTTACCCCTCTGGTAAAAGGAAAAGTGTCGAGGCTCCACTGGCCTAAGAAAATCAAAAGGAAGATCACAGAATATAAGAAATTAATTTTTAAAAAATCAAAAATAAAAATAAATATATAAGATTATGTAAAGTGTCTAGGAGCATCTTATCAGGCAATTTCTTGGCTTGGACATTGCAAAGAAAGATAATGTAACACTGACTTCAACCCCACTTACAACAATCATTATAATAAACTATTGAAATTATTAGATTTTTCCCCGGTCTTTTTGTTTTCCTCTGTGCTGCGGCACAGGATTACTTCAGCCCGACTAGCTCCCGACACCAACAGCTAGAGTGGGCCACTCCTAGAAAGCTGTCAAATCCGGGGTGCAGCTGTAGGGCACAGCTGCTCTACAGCAAGGGTGGACGGCACTGGGGATAGGACTGCGCCAAGGGTAGGGACAAGGAACAGGGAGAGGTCTTGTATATGTTTTCCAAAGGTGTTTATTCTCCAGAGGGTCAGGGACAGAAAGACTCCAAATTAAAGGCATATATCAACTTATAAATGGGGGAGGTCCCAGGGTAGGGGATCATTACCTTATAAGTGAGGGTAGGGACAAGGAACAGGGAGAGGTCTTCTGTATGCTACAACAATACAATAGGAAAGATTATAAAACTGACTACTAGAACTGCCTTACAATCAAAAACACACACTGCACTATCTCCTCCTTTCTTATTTAAGAAAGGGAGAAAGTGTTTGCAGATACAAATAAATTTTGGGGATTAACAGTAACTATAAAATTAACAGTTTTGAAAACATACAGAACAAAACTTATTATCTGCAAAAATTTTTTAAACTAATCAAAATGGAGGGATTTTAAAGTTTCACCTAAATAAAAGGCTCCTGATAAAATTAATATTTTTCAAGTTCTGCATAATAAACAACTTACTGAACTCATCAAATTAATGTAAAAGTTTAAGGTGAAACTTAGGACTTTAGGTTACTAAAATTAAACTAAGAACTGAAATGAATTAATTTAGAATACATAAAAAAATTAAACTCAACATTCAGATGGGAACTAAGATAAAGGTAAAGAAATGAGATTTAACATACTAACATAACTTTTAACTGAAGTGGTCACTATCATTTTTCTATTAATGAAAATTATAACTTAAAATATCAAATACTAATACATTTAATTTATAATTTTGAAATATAATTACTTACACATATCTATATTGATGTAATTGAAATAATTAAACTTAAGAAATTTACTTAAATGTAACACTTAAAGGTATCAAAACAAAATTACAATTAAGATCTAGTAGCTTCAAAGTAATTAAGATAAAAATAAATAAACACATTATTGATATGAAATCCATTTAAACTTAAGATAATCTAGACAACAAGGAAGGAACTTGAAAAATATTTAGAGCAACTCAGATAACTTGAACGGTCTCTTTTAGTGATCTTTTTAAATGGTGACAATGATAGTTTTCCTCCTCTTGCCAGCAGCTTTCAAAAGCTTTGGATTAAACACAGTTAATTTCAAAATATTCATTGTTCTCATTGGAGACTGAAGTGGTATTGTAAAAGTCTGCATGACTTTCTGCATGACTGCTGAACTCCATATTATGCCAAGGGAGTTGACAACTAAAGGGTCTGTTTCATGAGGTTTCATTGTTTGGTGACAATGAAAAGTTATCTAGGTTCCCAGCAGGGAAGGGGACGAGGACAGGATAAGGGAGTACACAAAATGGCAGTTTCCGGTAAGCAGCTTCCATTTCAATCCTTCCCAGCAGAGGCATAACTTAAGGCTGAATGGCTGCCAACTCTGGGGGTGGAGCTTTTGGGGGGAGAGGTGGAGCTGAAAGGAAGAGGTTGGGAAAGGCAGGGGGAGAATGGTCCTGGGAAATCACAGGGAGGGGCCAAGCTGTGTGACCACTGCCATCTTGTGCTCCTTGGGAACTATTTTGGGGAATGGGCAACAAACTACTCTGGAAGTTATTTTGGGAGTTATTAACTGGGAAGGAGGGAATGGGTTGAGGGATTAGGGAAGGATCCCTGACAGTGTGGCCAGCACTGGCAGGGCAAGAGTTGGCCAGTGCTGCCAGGGCAAGGGTACTGGGGAGGTCATGGGGAGCCAGGGAGATGGTGGCAGCCTTGTACCTACACCCAACCCATCTGGTGTAGGGGAAAAAGATTTAGGGTTGAGAGACGGGGAAAGAGGTGTTTGGGTATTAACTGGGGAAAACCAATTTGACTGTTTCTCCACTCTCCCTCATGCTTAGGGAAAATGGAGAAGTAGCCACTTACTTAGTTTTTTTAACAACCCCATAAAAAAATTTAACTTTCCCCCCCAGCTTCAAGGGTACCCACAACTTGGAAAAGGATCTCCCTTTGCTGTGCTAACAGATCAGCACCCATCCCATAAGACACAGCAATAATCCACCCTCCCCTGCAGTAAAATGGAAAACTAAAATAGAAGCTCCTGAGATCACCCTCAGCCCACTCACACAACACAGCGGGGGACTCCCAACTCCCAAGACAGACAACATAGCCCTCTGCTCTTGGGGTTAAAATCCATTCATAGGGGCTCTCAACCCCTTGAAACATAACCAACCCTTTCTTCTCAGTAGTGAGCCTCTGATCCGGTCAATCTGTCAGTTGGGGTAGTCACCACTCTGTTGGTCTCAGGAACAAAATCCTGCAGGAAAAGGTCCCCTACCCAGGAAGCAATCCTCTTGGTTGCAAGAGGGTTGCCGCTTCTCCCCTGGGAGTACTACCAACCAAAAAGTGGAGTAATCACTGATGCACCAAGGCTTCAGACTTCCAGGCTCTCTGAGGGGTCTCAGACTAAGGAGGCCCTTCGTTGGAGTCTCAGCTGACACACTTAAGTTCCTCAAGCCGGAGTCTTTTGGACGATATCATTCCTCACGTTGGTACACTGGTTGCTGCAGTGCCAGATTTCTTCAGTCCGACTAGCTCCTGACTCCAACACCAAGAGTGGGCTGCCCCCAGAAAGCTGTCAAATCTGGGGTGTGGCTATAGGGCACAGCTGCTCTATGGCACAAGTGGACTGTGTTGGGGATAGAACTGCACTGAGGATAGGGACAAGGAACAATATGTTTTCCAAAGGTGTTTATTCTCTGGAGGGTCAGGGACAGAAAGACCAACTTATAAATGGGGGAGGTCCCAGTGGACAATTCAATCTTTAACCAGTTGTGAGAAACTGGGGGTGGAACATGAGGTGGGGAATACAATGTTTAAACCAATAGGGGATTACAGGGGAGGAGAACAACTTTAACAACCCAATCGGGTTTCAAAGGAAACAAAATTGATAGGGAAGTTTCTAGAGAAAGTAGCAGCCTTGGAACGGGTTGATATTCAGTGGGAGGAGGAACAGGGAACAAAAGGGCAGGTCTTTGGGGAGATGGACAACTAGGGCAAAATTAACAACAACAGGAGAAAGGAACAATCCATTAGTAATAAAATATGCTATAACAATAAAATAGGATTATAAAACTGACTACTAGAACCACATAACAATCAAAAACATACACTGCAACCCTATGATTTTTTTTGTGTAATGTGAAAGAAAGAAGAAAAAAAAATAGACTCAAAATTTAAGCAAGGGAACTAAAACATGAAGGAAAAAAACCCCACTTTTTCCAAAATGAAAGTTTTCAACAACCTTTAATATAGAGATGTCTACCTCTGTCTGCAAGGGGAGGGGAAGGGAAGGGAAGGTTCCGGGAAGGTTCCGGGAAGGTTCCGGGAAGGGAAGGGAAGGGAAGGGAAGGGAAGGGAAGGGAAGGGAAGGGAAGGGAAGGGAAGGGAAGGGAAGGGAAGGGAAGGGAAATTAATGTATATGGAAACAGGAATAGCAGTTCTTTTCTAGTGTGTATAATAAAACAAGCAAACAAACAATGACTACAGCATTGGTATAGATGGATAGAGACCACAGACAAAAAGAGTGAGGAGTAAATTCCCATTGAGTCACAAGGGATCTTCTTGCTTATGGTGGATCCTCCTGCTTTTTAAACTCCTTAAGGAACCTTGGTGCAATTAGGTGCAATCAGTCTCAGATTTGGACAATGATTTATGCCTGATGAAATTATCCGTACAAAGTTTTTTATAGTTTTGACTAGCTAAATGGATTAGTAATTTTTCATAGTAGTTATCCAACATGCTATCAGTCACTTACTGAGGATTTGTCAAGGGTAAAGAATATTTCTGCCTTGGATAAGGAACAATCTCTCCATCTTGGGTAAAGTGTTTCTAAACTCAGGAGGCATTCCAGCTCAAAGGGAGAGTGGAGTGGACATACAGTCCAGGTGCAGTTTGGGGACAACTCAGACTGGGCTTGTCCTTATGGTAATATTTTTAGAATTAAGTAGTTGGCTGCTAATCACTAGTACAGGCAAGACAGATTTCATTTTAGTACTGTTGTCTTGTCCTGTACTTTGGTTATCTTGCATTTTTGCGTTTCAAAATCACTTTTCACATTATTTTTCAAGGCAGCTTCACTCTCTTGAATGTGAGATGGGTTTTCCAGTTCACAGGTACACCATAAGGACATGATATTTGTTGCTCTTTAATGAGCCTAAAGTGAAATATGGCAAGAAGTGAAGTGCAGCTGTTCCCTCACTTTCTCCAACAGTTCCTCTGCCAAGTGTGATATCATCAAGCACCAGCATGACTAAGTTCTATTCAGTACCTGATCAATGTTTCATCCACCAGTGACCTAAACATCAGCAGGAGCTCCCGTGTATGCACTATGAGGAATTGTGCCACACGTAACATCACAAGCACCCTTACAACTGAGGTTCCTGCACCGGCCCTATCAGCTACTGAGACACCCATGATGTTCTAAGCATGTTGAAGACCAGAATCCATTTAACATCCTCTCAGCATTCCCACCACCAGTAACACAAAGACCTGAATAAGCATGGTTCCCCTGCCTGCCCTATCAGGTGCTCAGCCACAACTCATAGCAGCCCTAGGCAATGCTCCAGTTGTGGAGAAATATGTCAGAAAGCCTGCCCAGTGGAAAAGGACCTGGCAGTGCTGGTCAACAGCCACCAGAAAATGAGCCAGTATGTGCCCAGGTGGCCAGAAAGGCCAATGACATCCAGGCCTGTATCAGAAATAGTGTGAACAGCAACACCAAGGAAGTGATTGTCCCCCTGTGGAGGGCACTTGGTGAGGCTGCAGCTCAAATCCTGGCTTCTTTTGGGCTCCTCACAACAAGAAAGACATTCTCCTTGTAAGGATTGTGCTGTCTCTGTCAACCACCTGCTGGTGCCCCTAAATCCCTGCTGTGGGCACTCCTTCCAACTGCAGCTGAACACTCAAGGAAAGCCTACCTGCATAGTATCATTCCTTCTCTCCACAAAGCTGCTGTGTCCCAGTATGAGGGAGAAGCTGCCGGAGAACATGCTGTTCTTCCTCCACCTCTCTGAGCTGGAGCTCAGGAAAGAACAGGATCACAGTCTCTCAGGCACCTTCTGTATCAGCCCTTACCTTGTCATGGTTCCATGGCTTGGCACATTTTGAATCTACTGAGACCCTGCCATCTAACAGGGTGCCCTCCAGGTGATCCCACAAGCTCTGGTTGACAGCCACTTGACATAGAACCTTTCTTATGGAGGTGACACTTGGGTTGCAGCAAGGTGACTCAAGCACCTTCCTGAGCCTCGAGAATGCAGAAGCCAGTGCTTCCAGCAGCGCTTACCCTGGGACCTGATGCCACTGAAGAGGCCATTTGCAAGAAGCCTTGCAAGAGACAATCCTCCACCCTGCTAGGATGTGCAAGAAATCAGGCACCAATTTAATATATTTCATAAATCAGAGAGCGTTTGCACCCTGTTTTTCCAAACTGGTTGGTATGGGAAAGCCGAGAGCCGTCCCACATCCCAAGCTCAATGCTGGTGTTTGCAGCCACACAGAGGATGCACAGCCACCCGGTGCTGCTGTGAGACAAGGAATCGGCTGGCTCTGGCTTCACTCAGCGTCTGCCTGGGCTCAACAGGGCCCACCATCTCAGTGACCATCTGGTATAAGGAAATAACTGGAAATTTAAAGTTCCAGTTAAATTTCCTTTTTTTAAGGAAAAAACTGGAATTGGTGGCTTACCCAGTTTGCATTCTTTCCCCCCAATTTTAGCAGCTGAATATCATTTTGGATACTAAGAGAACAAAAAAAAAAAAACAAGGAAAAGAAAAACATATGGACATGCAATCTCTTCCTTCTCAGTTACTTATGGTAGAGATCCATTTTTTTTCTATGAACACATCAATCACCATACCTGGAGGTGTTTATGAAATGATTGGATGTGGCACTTAGTGCTGTGATTTAACTGATATTGTGTTGTTTGGTCAAAGACTGGACTTTATGATCTTGGTGGTCTTTTCCAACTTGAACAATTCTATGATTCTTTGATTCTAAATGAGGAATTTCCAAACACTAGGAAAAGGTTTTCTCATGGCAAGGTGCATTTTTCAGAAGGAATCATTGTAAGATAAGAAAACAATTGAAATCTTTGTGCTTGCAATAACTTCACAGTCTCCTGGCAGTACATCCTAAACAGTGCTTGATATGGGGAGGTACTGCAGGCATTGCTGTATCCTGGAGCAGCCTGTCAGGGAAGGTAAGTGAAGGAGGACAGCCATAAGGATAAGATTGTAAGGAAAGAGTACATTGTACCATTTCTACAATTCATAGTATGCAACATTATTTCAGGTTGTTTTCAGATGCAAGCCAACATGGGATATATATAAAAAACATGAAGGCCAAACAAATACATTAAATAATCATTCAGGAGAAGCTCTTTGGGTTTCACTCCAGTCCCCCTGCACTGGTACATTTGTTTCATTCCTAAGAATTAGGAGGAGTTTTTGCCAGGCACAGTTGTAGTGATGTATCAGGTACAGCTCTTAACTGCAGAACTATTGTCCAGTTAAGCTCACAAATAAACCTGGTTTTATACGTGAAACTATTTATTCAACTATGCATTTTTCTTGACCACTACAAGGCCAAATTTCAGTATTTAGCGGGACTAGGTGCAACACCCCAACCCCATCATATTATATGGAGCAGTGAAGGTGAGGGTTACAGAATCCTGCAGCTATGCTGAAAACTGCACATTATATATTAAAGAAAGAATGAGCTAAGTTTAAAAAGAAAGTGTAATACAGAAGAAGATTCAAAATAAAGCAAGGTCTTGTTCTTGCCCATAGATTACCCCAGATAAATAATTGCATATTATAAATCATGATTGTGCCTAGTATTATAAATAATTGTTATTGCCCATTATAAACACTGATTGTGTCTAATCAGAATGAGTTCTTCCTCATATTTTTTAATTCTCTTTAAAAATTCAGCACCCTGAACCTAATTATTAGTGTTGATATCTTAAAACTGTGAAATGCACAATGCACAATAAGAGACAAAAGACAGGTTGGACAGGTGTTCTGGGAGAAAGGTAAGAGAGGACAGTGTTAAGTGTCTAACAAGGTGTTAGAAGTCTGTGCAGCATGACACAGTGATGCAGCCAGCATCTTCTTGCCAGAACACACCAGGACTCTCCATCAGGCAAGTGAGTGCTTTCCCAGGGTTGTTTTATTATACTTCTTTAAGAATGACTCCTCTGTATTTAGAGAATGGCTCCTCTGTAGTCTGACTTCTAAAACAACTGGCTTGTTAGAATAGGATTTAAAAATAGTAGAGGTTCAAATTATTTAATTCCTTCTAAATAAAAAATGATTAAATGTAATAGACATGTCTAAGAATTTTTAATTATATAATTTGCGGAAAAAATAATCAGTGTAACACACAGAAAGGCATAAGAATATATTCCAAACTTTATTTCTTAGTATTCAGCACTCTCTTTCTGTCTCTTCTTTTTTTTTTTTCCTCCTAGTACTTGGCACCCTACAATCCTACCTGAGGCAGAGTGGTGAGGCAAAGTTCCTGGCACAGAGCACATATTCCTTTGAACATGCCTATTTCTTCTAAATGAGTGTTGTGCAGTTGTGAGCGTTGCTTCAATTTATACCATTTGTCACAAGGAAATGTTACTTCCAATAAGCAATGTTTTTCTTCAGCTCTGGGACATTTTGACTTCTTACATTTAAGAAAGCATTTTCAACTCCTGTAATCAAAATTAAATCAAAAGGCAGTGTTTAACTGCAAGATTCAGTCTTCTGTGGTACACTGGATGAATGAAGTAAGAATTACTGAACTAAGTAAACAAAGGCTGTTTCTGCTGAAGTGAAGCAATGATTTCTCATGCAGATAATTACTTGTAAGAAACAGAGTTTGGTGTGACTGTCCTGGTTGCTCATTTAGCTCTCACTGCTCAACTCCTGTCTCATATGTGCTGCCTCAGACATGTGTTCCTCTCTTGAGGCTAAGCTGGCTGGTAGTGAGAGATCTACCAGATTTCTTCTGACAAAGCCATAGCACCAAAGGTCAGATCATTTTATAGAAAATGAGATGTAGTCAGAGTAGAGCACAGAATCAGACCTGCCAGCCAAATGCAACCATCCACAAGTGACTGGATACCTCACATATTAAATGCACAAACAGAAATCCCATGTTTTCTACCTGGGATTTGCCTTATGGATCAGTTTCACCAAAGAGAGGGAAAATTGTTGTCATTCCTATTTCACAGTTAAAGAGAACTAATGATTTTGTCTAAATAATTGACTGAATAAAACACTTGGACTTGTAGCCTTCCTGAATAAAAGAAAAAACAAACCTTTGTGACTATTTTAGTTTCTGATCAATATTTTAAGCTTGGTTTTAATACCCATTTTCATTCTTTCAAATTTTGTATTTTTACCAACAAATTCATTACAGATTGCTCTTCTGTGTTCAATGTGCTTGCAAGCAGGTTTAGTGAAAATCAAGAAGAGGTGGGAGAACACCTCCAGTGTTAATCAAGCCTTGCTCTCACTGTACCAGCACAGGCCTCAAAGTTAATGAGAGTGCTCACTGCTTTGTTCAATTTCAAATATTGTTTAGGATGAAGTCTCTATGGCATCCCTAGTCTTACTTGGCTATTTCTCACCCACTCTAATGTGGTGGAAACTGTAATGATATTTCCATTTTTCAGCTTTCCTGCCCATTCTGCTACATCAAAACTCTGCAAATTGCCAGAGGTATGGATGAGGTATTAAAAATTCTGTTTCAAAATTAAAATGTGTGGTAGGTAGTACAGTAGTACAGTAATTGGAACTCCCCTCACAGCTGTACTTCCTTTGACACCAGGTTTTGGCTAATAAAAAGGGCCCATTTTTCCACTCTTTTTTTTTTAATCATGCTCTTGTCTCTTAAAAAGGAAAGACATTAACTGATGAATAGGTTTTGTATAAAGGTACCAGTTGTGTATTATTTAGTTTACAGTAAAATTAAATGAAACATGAAAAAATTATTTGGGGGTTTTTTGTGGCCAGAAAGTTAGATTTTTATTAGGGTTATATTTTGTTTTGAAAATAGAACCTCATTATACATATAAACCTCAAAATTTCACCTGTGCAGTATTGTTGGTATAAGCTGACAAATTCACTGAAAAGGAAATAAAATTTTCCAACATATGAAGAAGATACTGCATTAAATCTACATATGCAATTATATACAGAACCAAAAAATTATATTTTAAAAAATACTGCATTCTATTGGGTATGCAAACTTTTGTGATTATTAAGTTTGCAACAAGACAACAGTATCTTCAACTGGAACAGTTCCAGAGAGTAGTGATTCCTATATTGCCTATGTTAAAAGCAACCCCTAATATTTCTTACCTTTAATCATAACAACAGTGAACCAAAAATGTCTATGCCCAACCCTGCTGTTTTCTTGGTTTGGAAGATCATTGACCTTCTAAATACAATATTTATGGGCAGTCACAGCTCCCACTGATAGAGCATTTTGTTGATAAACATCAGAGCAGCTTGATCACTGTACCCAAAAGGATGGACAAGAGAATCAGAAGGACAAGAAGTACAAAAAAATGTGGCTTAAGGTAAGTAATAATTGGGGGAAAAAACTCAAGACAACACCAAACCCAAGATGAAGAAGTGATGCACAAAAAACAATTGCACATCACTAACTAACTGATGCCTAGCCACTTCTCGAGTCTTAGTGTTTTGACAGAATCTCCATCTGCAAACCATTTTTTAAAAATTGTTTTCCAGGTAGAAAAAAAAATTACTGATATTTCATTTATAATGGTGAATATTCTATTACAGAGTATTTTGTTTTCTTACTCTTATCTTACAAACTATTTAAACAGAGATGAATGAAAAGCTTATGTTCTTCTGCTAAATGACAAAATTACAATGAAAACTGGCTCACACCTTCAATTTCTCTGATACTAATCTGTGAAGAGGTAATTATATATTAAAATTAGAGACAATCTCTAATATGATAAAAATTGTATGAGTCATTTAACAGAAACAGGCTGTGTCAGCATCTTATTCTAAAAATGTGTAGCTGACTGTGTCTGAATAGCACAGACTGCTCAGTCTGTACTGGGGCATAATCTGCACCTTTCATAATCTGCAAAATAAGTTACTCCATAGAGAGCACTATAAGTATAGGAATATTATGGGAAAAAGTCTTCCCTAGTAAATTTGTTGATTTTTGTCTACTGACGTCCATGGATTCCCTAGAGCATCAGACACCAGCATCTCTGAAAGGACAAAGGACCACTTTAATAATAAATCTCCCACCTATTCTAGTTCAGAAAATCTATAGTGATGCATACAGAGTGTGCTTTTACATGCTTGAAAGAGGTTGTAATAGACGAATGCACCAAGTTTTGAAAGTCTTGAAACCAAAAATCACCATTCGCTGTCATAGTGGATGTAGCCAGTTTTCACCTGAGTAAAAACCCTTTAACCATGGTACAGAGGATAACACGGTGAAATGGCTTACTTATCACCTTCTCACTTTTTCAGATTTCATCACAATTTCTTTATGGTAATGAATGCTGCACTTAGCCTCTCATACTTTTCTGACTATTCAGGTTCAAATTCATACAGGAATGAAATAACTTTAGAGAAATCTTCATTCATACTAACAACTCATCCAAATTGCAGTTCTATAAACTGTTCAACCTGGTCAAACTGAAGCCATTGGAACTCACATCCATCACAAGAGTGTCATGGTCCAGTTCTTAAAGTTATTAGAAATGCCTCTGCCTGAATTAACATGCAAATGCAACCATATGCTAGCATCAATAGTATAAGTTTTATTTAGTAATAAATATGAGAGAGAACAAGAAAAGGAGAGTAAAAGGAAGAGAGAGAGATAAATAGGAGAGGCTGGGGGAACAGAAAGAGAGTGACAGAGACAGATTAAAGGAAATATCACCACTCCATGGATCTTACTGGCATCCCAATGATCCTCTCCAGGTGGTCTTCTTAGTGGTGAGGGTCCCCCGAAAAGCATAGAATCTAATGGATTAATATATGCTCAGGCCAGATGGGAATGCCCAGCTACCTCCCCTGGATGGGGGGGCAGTGTGGGAGGGGTGCAGTTTGACACTGCCCTGCAGCAGACTCTGAGTTGGTTACATTACTTTGCGTCATGAGCGGTGCTGTCGTGCAAGGCCTCAGGAATGAGTCTGGGGAGTACTTGCGGGGGCGGGGGGCGGGGGGGAGGCTTTAATGGATTATTACACACCATCAGCTGCCTCCCACGTGAACGTCCCACTGATGTGGCCTTCCCAGGGTTTGGGCTTCGCAGATGGGCCAGTTTCTGTAAGGGAGGATGGGTGTTCAGTGCCTCTGACCAGAGATTACACCACACACTTGAAACCTCCTCCCCCACTGCATTTCAGGGGGAGACTGTGTAAACCTGGTATGCATCCCAGCTGGAATAAAACATACCTGCTTCACAATATTAATCGTGAAGTCCTTATTCCACAACACAGAAGGAGGCCACTCCTGCCCCTCTCTTACAGGTTTCTGCCACCAAGCCCTGACTGTAGAAGCTTCTGACACTAAAGCAGGTGGGAGGACACTAAAGCTGAGTGGGATGTTCTCGCTAGGCATTCAGGTGCAGGGCAAGGCTTCCTCCAGCCATCAGAGATGCAATTAAAAGAAGGCTCTAGAGAGCACAGCTAAACAGGGGCGTGGCACGGTTCTAAGGGCACAGCACAACAATTTGCTTGGCAGGTCACACAGGCAGGGCAAGCAGGCAGAAATGCAGGCATCCTCCTGCTAGTGGCATTTTTATTTTATTTAGCTTGATTTTGGTTGGTGTTTTTTGTTTGGTCAGTTGGTTTGTTTTTGTTGTTGTTTTTTTCTTCAGCAATGGTCTCCAAGTGATCAAAAGCTATAGCTAGTAAAAGTGACCAAGACAAACAGAACACTCCAAGAAGGATGCACCTGTCCAGACCCCGTCCTCTACGGTATGTTTGAGCCTATGAGCAGTACTAGGGGATGGTGCAAAAGACACGTGCCTGCGGTGTGAACAGGTGAATGATCTCTGTCTGGCGGCTGAGCTTAAGGAGGAAGTAGAAAGACTGAGGAGTATTAGGGACAATGAAAGGGAAATGGACTGGTGGATTTTCACCCTTCCATCTTCCATCATCCATGAGAGAAGCCCACCACGCGTCAGAGGACTCCCATGCCTCCTACCATCAGGCAGTAGGAGAAGACCTAGTTAATGAAGGGGAGTGGAAATGGGTCCCTCCTTAGGGAGGTAATGAAAATTCCTCCCAATCCCCCATCACCTACCCAGGCCCTGAATCCAGAGGGCCCTGAATCCAGGGTCAGCCAGATGACATTGAAGAAAATGATCTGCCTCAAGGACCTCCAATTTACATTTCATTTGTCAGATGGATCACTGCCTCTAGCATTAGAAAGAAAAGAAGGTTACTCGAAGTAGGTGACTCCCCTTTGAGGGGAACACAGGGGCCTGTATGTCAATTGAACCCATCCCCCAGGGAGGTCTGCTGCCTCCCTGGGGCCTGGGTAATGCATGTCACCAGGAGACTCCCCGGGCTGATTCAACCCTCTGATTATTACCCACAGCTGATACTCCAGGCTGGCAGTGATAAGATTGAAAAAAGAACACTAGGACAATTAAAAGAGACTTCAGGGCTTTAGGTCAAGGGGTTGATGGGGCAGGAGCACAGGTGGTGCTCTGCTCAGTCCCTTCAGTGACAGAGATATATGATGAAAGGAACAGGAGAACACACGTTATCAGCTAATGGCTTAAAGGCTGGTGTCATCAGCAGAATTTTGGGTTCTTTGATCATGGGGCAACTTTCAGGGCACCTGGCCTGCTAGAGCCAGATGGGCTCCATCCATCTGCTAGGTCAAGGGGATTCTAGTCCACAAATTGGCAAAACTCATTGAGAGGGCCTTAAACTAGGTTTGTAGGGGGAAGGGGATGCAACTAGGCTCTCCAGAAACAAGCCCAAGGGTGGTAAGCCAAAGTCACAGGTAAACCCAGCAGCCCAGTTGAAGTGCTTGTACACTAATGCACACAGCATGGGTAACAAACAAGAGGAGCTGGAAGCCATGGTACAGCATGATGGAGTCATCCTCATAGAAACGTGGTCAGACAACACACATAACTGGAGTGCTGCAATGGATGGCTACAAGCCCTTGCAGCACAGAAACAGGAGAGGGCGAAGAGGTGGCTGGGTGACTATAATATAAGGAGGTTCTTGACGCCACGAAAATTGAAACTAACAACAATAAATTCAAGTGCCTATTGGTAAGAATTAGGGAGAAGGCTAATAGGGCTAACATCCTGGTGGGAATCTGTTATAGACCACCCAGCCAGGAAGAAGAGGTGGATAACTTATTCTACAAGCAGCTGGAGGATGTTTCAAAATCACCAGCCCTTGTTCATGTAGGTGACTTTAACCTACCAGACATGTGCTGGGAACTCAACACAGCAGAGAAGAGACAGTCTAGGAGGTTCTTAGAGTATGTGGAAGGCAACTTCTTGTCACAGCTTGTGAGTGAGTCTACCAGGGGAGGGACTGCATTAGACCTGCTGTTTGCAAACAGAGATGGGCTGATAGGAGATGTGGTAGTTGGAAGCCATCTGGGGCACAGTGATCATGAAATTATAGAGTTTTCAATATTTGGTGAAACAAGGAGGGACACCAATAAAACTGACACACTGGACTTCTGGAAGGCAGACATAGGCCTATTCAAGAAACTTATTTAGAGAGTTCCTTGGGAAGCAGCCCTTAAGAACAAAGGAGTCCCAGAAGGATGGGTGTGCTTCAAAGCTGAAATCTTGAAGGCACAGGAACAGACGGTCCCTGTGTGTCAAAAGATGAGTTGAAGAGGAAAACGACCAGCCTGGATGGGCAAGGAGCTCTTGAAGGAGCTAAGGAAAGAAAAGAGGGTATATCACCTTTGGAAGGAGAGTCAGGCATCTCAGGAAATATTTAGGGGGTTGCTATGGCATGTAGGAAAAAAAATTAGAGAGGCAAAAGCCCAGTTAGAACTCAAACTGGCAACTTCTGTGGACAACAAAAATATTTTTATATATATAATAATGGGAAAAGGAAGGGTAAAGACAACCTCTATTCTCTGTTAGATGTAGGAGGGAATTTAGTAACTAAAGATGAGGAAAAAGCAGAGGTACTGAACACCTTCTTTGCCTCAGTTTTCAACAGAAAGACAGGTTGTCCTCAGGACAACTGTCCTCCTGGGCTGGTAGATGGTGTCAGGGAGCGGAACAGCCCTCCTATTACCCAGGAGGAAGCAGTCGGAGACCTTGGAAGATGGCCAATGTGTTACCCATCCACAGGAAAGGCCAGAAGGATTCAGGAAACTACAGGCTAGTGAACCTGACCTCAGTACCTGGCAAGGTTATGGAACACATCATCTTGAGTGCCATCACATGGCACCTACAGGATGGCAAGGGTATCCGACCCAGCCAGCATGGGTTTAGGAGGAGTAGGTCGTGCTTGGCCAACCTGATCTCCTTTTATGACTAGGTGATCCACCTGGTGGATGCAGGAAAATGGCCAATGTGTTACCCATCCACAGGAAAGGCCAGAAGGATTCAGGAAACTACAGGCTAGTGAACCTGACCTCAGTACCTGGCAAGGTTATGGAACACATCATCTTGAGTGCCATCACATGGCACCTACAGGATGGCAAGGGTATCCGACCCAGCCAGCATGGGTTTAGGAGGAGTAGGTCGTGCTTGGCCAACCTGATCTCCTTTTATGACTAGGTGATCCACCTGGTGGATGCAGGAAAGGCTGTGGATATGTCGAAGATTGCATGCAAGATGTTTTCCATTACCATCTGTATGGCTGATCACCTTGTCAAGTGGTCAGTTTGCCTTATCTCTCTCTTTGAGTGACCACATTCACACCTCCCTCGGGAGGGGACCTCTGCTGATAACAGACTATTGAATATCACTGCATGACTGATAAGAACTATAACATCCCATTGTGAGATGCTCCACCCAGAGGGAGGAGCCAAGCACTGCTACCAGATACAGTCTGAGCTTCTAGAACACCAGCACGGCTTTTCTCCACGAGATTCCCCAGAAGAACAGCAGCTGCCTCTTCCTCCACTAGATCTTCAGAAGAAAAAATACATCCTTCTCTACAGATCCTCCTTGCTCCAACAGAACCACACCTGATACTTTAGAAGACTGCAGCCACATTTTCAATCAGACCACCACCAACACCCTGACCAACAGAGTGTCAGGTTAAGTTCTGACTCTGTCAGTGTTGTTCTAGTGGACTGCATTGTTTATTTTATTCTTTGTTTTCTTCCCTATTAAAGAACTGTTATTTCCTGCTCCCATATTTTTTGCCTGAGAGCCCCTTAATTTAAAATTACAGCAATTCAGAGAAGTGAAGAGAGTTTACATTCTCCATTTCAGGAGAAGCTCCTGCCTTCCTTAGCAGACTCCTGTCTTTCCAAACCAAGACAGGATGTTGTCTATCTGGACTTTAGCAAAAGCTTTTAACTTTTCTCCCACAGCATACTTCTGGAAAAGATGGGAGCCCACAGCTTGGGCAGGTGCACTCTTTGCTGGATTAAGAACTGGCTGGATGGCCAGGCTCAGAGAGTGGTGGTGAACAGTGCTGCATCTAGTTCATGGCCAGTCACAGTTGGGGTCCTCCAAGGGTAAGTGCTGGAGCCAGTCCTGTTTAATATCTTCACTGATGATCTGGATGAGGGGATTGAATTTATTGATTCCATCAATAAATTTGCTGGTGACACCAAGCAGGGAGCATGTTTCAATCTGTTGGAGGGTAGGAGGGCTCTGCAAAGCAACCTGGACAGGCTGGATAGACAGACTGAGTCCAATAACATGAAGTTTAACAAGTTCAGCTGCCAAGTCTTGCCACTTTGGCCACAACCAGCCCCTGCAATGCTACAGGCTGGGGACAGAGAGGCTGGGCAAGGGCCCCGGGGAAAAGGAGGGTGGTCAGGCACTGGAACTGGCTGCCAGGGATGCGGTGGAACCACTCCTGGAAATGTTCAAAAGGCACCTGGATATGGAACTCATGGACATGGTGAAAATGGTGCTGTACCTTGAGTACTGTGTCCAATTCTGGGCCCCTCAGTTTAGGAAGGATGTTGAGATGCTCAAACAGGTCCAGAGGAGGGCAACAAGGCTGGTGAAGGTCTTGGAATACAAGCCCTCTGAAGAATGGCTGAGGATGGTAGGGTTGTTTAGCCTGGAAAAAAGGAGACGCAGGGGTGACCTTATCACTCTCTACAACTACCTGGGAGGTGGGTATAGTCAGGTGGGGATCTTCTCCCAGGAAACAACTGACAGAACGAGAGGGCACAGTCTTAAGCTGCGCCAACAGAAGTTTAGATTAGACATAAAAAAAAAATTCTTCACTGAAAGAGTGATTGTGCACTAGAATCATCTCCCCAGGGAGGTGGTGGTGTCACTGTCCCTGGATATGTTTAAAGAAAAATTTTACATGGCACTCAGTGCCATGTTTTAGTTGATGAGGAGGTGTTAGGTAGTGTAAATTGCTGATCTCTCCTGGGGCAGTTCGGGTCCAATCCAGGCTTGGCCCCTTGCAGCCTTTACAAGTACAAAAGTAAAAGACTTGAAGTGCTCTTCTCCTCTGGGCTAAAAACTCCCACAGCTTTATTGTGGAATTACTCCAGGGGGTCCATGATGGGGAAGACAGTGGTGTCCCAGGGGAAAATGAGGGTGAATGCCTGATAGTGGGAGACCTTTAAACCCAGGGGAATGGGGCGTGGAGGAAGAGGACCACAGCCAATGGGGTACAAAGGGGCAAGGGGAAAAGTAAACCTGGGACAAACCATTACCACTGGGGCTTTTGGGGGAAAAGGGGAAATGGGACAGACCATTGCAAGTTACCAAATACCCAGTGCAAAAACAACTGCTAAATTAACTATTTCATGCAATACAACAAGGTAGGACTACATGATCTTAAAGGTCTTTTCCAACCTAGTTAATTCTGATTCCGTCACTTGTCCCAGGCCCATTTGCTGCCTGCCATGGTCAGGTCAAAGAGAACTATTTCAGAATTACTGCCAGGTTGTGCGACAGAGGGAGTTGCAGAATATGCCACTCAGCTCTCTCAGGAAGGAAGGTGCCATCCAGCAGAGGAAAGGCATGGCAAGGAAAGGTAGTCACTGCAAACCACAGCCAAGTCCATTGGCGCTCAACTACTTGCCTCCCTGCTCTTGCCCTGGTGCTGAAAACCACCAGCGGTATCTTTGTGGGCTTCAGAACAGCACCTAGGCCTAAATCCTACTGGCATCAACATTTCTTGGAGTCTTGGAGCTTCCTGAGCAATGGCTTTTTTCCTCACTTTTGGCAACTCAAATTAGTCTTGTCTGTAGAAAAGAGGAACCTGAGTGAGTTTTGGAGTTTCCTGAAAGGAACTAATCCCTGGGACAGCAAGCAGCCACAGTGCAGTCAGGGTAAAAATTCCAGCAAACTGAAGACTCCAGGATGAATGGATTAGTGGGGTTACAGACCATACTTGCCTGTCATAACCAGGTCATGAAGATGGAATGCAAATGGCCCCCTCCTCCTATTTCAGGGTGTTTCTGGGCACCAGAGAAATCCTGCTTGAGCCTGTGAAGCAATGAGTTTGGAAAGGAGTGGTTCCTTCTGGTTTTTTTGAGCAGCATCTGTTTTTAAATCAGCTGTTCCTCTGTCCAGCCTGGTATCTCTGACCATTGTAACACAATGGCAAGGACTATTTCAGAATGGCTTTTGCAAGTGTCAGCCATCCTGAGTGGGACTTGCAGTAAAACTCTGTAAAACATCAATACTGTTGGCAGATTGTATTCCTTGTCACCTTGTGTATAAGCTATACATGCTCTTCTGAATTGTCCATTGTTTCTTAGAGATGGAAAGTCCTATTTCTTGGGGTTTAGGGACGGTTTGGAATTGGGGGTCTCCTTTCATCTGCTCTGTGCTGGCTTTGGAATAGGGCCCAGTGCCCAGCTTTTGCCAAGCCATGGATACTTCTAGATGAGGAAAAAAGGGCAATTGCATTTCCAGCAAAACCCAAGGAAGAGTGGGGTAGCCAAAATATCCTGTACAGATACAGGCTTTCAGCTGTGACTATAGAGTGTTTCAGTTCCTGCCCAACACAGGGCAGAGACTCTTCTGTGACTGCCCCCCTTCCAGGTGCCCATGGATAAATAGGTACAAGGCTCTGCAAGCAGAACAGAACAATGTGGGGATGTCTGCTGGCAATATAGTGTAGAGAAGAGCAAACAATACAGGAGGTTCCTGGAGTGTGTGACAGAGAACTTCTGACACCTGGTAACTGAGTGAGTGAAGGATGGTGATGCTGGGCCTGCTGTTTGTGAGCAAAGGACTGGTGAATGACAGGAGGGTTGGATGCTGTCTTGGGCTCAGCAGTCAGAAAATGGTCATTTTTGATTCTCCGAGAAGTATGGATGGGGACGAGCAGAGCTGCTGCCTGGAGCTGTCCTGCTCAGTCTGGAGAGGGAGCCCCCACCTCTGCTTGGTGCATAACCTCCAGGAGCCCAGGGCCTGTCACCTGAAACCTAAGCTGGCACTGAGGGTGGCCAGGTGCCTTGGGCTGATAAGACACTACTGCAAATAGGAGGCAACAGTGGCAGGCGGTTGTTTTGAAAGACAGCTCTTTTTACTGCTGTCTGTCTCATTTGTCCAGCCCATACTCAGTCATATGCATAAGGTATGGGAACTGCTGCTACTCCCACTGAAGTCAGCACAGTTTTTGGTGGTTGGCTGCCATGAGAGCAGAACTAGTTGTTTACAAAGTGGGTGCATATAGTGTCCTGAGTCTTGAGGCCAGAGGGGTCCCTCAGTCGCATGAAAAGCTGAGCTGGACAGAAGTGGGTCAATAGAGCAAACAGGTACCATGCAAGTCTCTTTTGTCTGGATCCTCTGAGATTTTAGGGGCACAAATGCAGTGACTTTCGGTCACTTTGTGGATATCCATGTGAAGTGATGCTGCTGAATCTGTCTGTAGCACAGCACCAGAGGAATAGCTTCTCAGTTCCTCAGGTACATTGATCCTCGGTATTGTCCTTTTATGAAGGAGAGAAAAACTGGCTTAAAAGTGATGGGAGGGTGAAAGATGCTTCCAAACTTTCTTCCTTCCTTCTGTTCATTACAGGTAGATCTCTGTGGCTTACGGATTTGCCCAGGAAAACTCTCAGACGTTTTCACAGGCCACAGATATTTATTGGCAATATCATACCACAGCAAGAGCAGGTTTCTTGTTTGGCGTGTGCAGCAGGTTTTTCTTGCTTGTCTTTTCCCTTTTTTTTTTTTTCATGAATCATGAATTTTGGATGCCTAAAGCTTGAGTGTCCCCATGACAAGTGTAGAGGCTAGGGAGACATTCATGTCATATGTGTTTGCATAGCTTGACACTTGAATAGCTTTTGTGTTGTCAACGCCTCAGGGACACATCCTCTAAGTGCCCGTGTCCTGTGCATGGCAGGGGGTGTCCTTGAAGCAGCCATCAGAATGTGGATTGACCCATAGGTGTATCTGCCCATTCTCCCCACTTTGACCATTTTTCCTACAGTCTCAAAAGCCAGACCTTCTCAAAAAAAAGTTTACTGTCTGTAGGAGAGAGGGTGGGTAGGACGGTTGATACAGACAGAGACAAGAGATCTCTGAAGCCAGGTCTTGGAACTTGTGGTTTATTGCAAAGGGTGTGGGTGAAGGGCCCCTGCTTGGAGCTGTCAGCTGCAGCTCGCAGCAGGCCCAAAAGAGTAGCTCCAAAGAAGAGCTCGAAAGAGAGAGAGAGTGTAAGAGAGAACAAGAGGAAAAGAGAGGATGAAAGAAAGGAATAAGAGCGGACAAAAGAGAGCAAAAGAGTGAAGTTCCCATTACAATACAATAAATCTTCTTCTGTACTGAATATTCTAATTTTCACTAACTAATGTAGTACAAGATAGAAATCCTATAGCATCTACATACAGCCTATAAGAATCATTACATTACCATACTGTGTTACATTTTAAACCGTAAAAACTACTCTTTGGATCCCTTCTGCCAAGCTAGTAGGGTCTGCTCTGACCCTTGGACCTGTCTGCAAGCAGAGGGTATTGTTTAATCAAAAGGAGATTACCTTCAGCTGGCCATACCATTGGTTTCCAGTTGTTCAATAACTAAGGCTTGGTATCTCAAAGCTTGCTTTTATTTCAATCTCACTTATAGTTTCCATATTCTCAAAATCTTCTACCAGGCAATCAAATTTATAAGGCTTTTCTGTTTCATCTTCCCCAACACCTGTCCAGCATTGGACTCCTGGTGCCTTTGCAAAAAGAAGATTCCCTTTGGCTTGTGGGAATCTGCAGCATCAGATCCCTCAGGAGATTGCTTTTAAACCTCTGTCCCATCTATGATGAATATGTGTTGCATGGCAGCACATTTTAAAATTATTTGCTGGACTCTAAAATCCGGCCCACAGAAGGTGAGTAAATTTCTGAGATCACAACTTCCATTTTTACAATGAACATTTGCAAGGAGCAAAAGAGAGATTCACTGTTGGTAGAAAGTGCAGTTTTGTATGGAATTTTTCTGTTATTAAATTCTAGATGTCAAAATAAAGTCCTACTGAAAAGAACAAACTGATGCCAGTGCCACAGGTGAGAGGAGAAGGCAGCAGGTAAATTACATGATTTCAGACCCTGGATAGAGGTAGTCTTCTTTGTGTGTGTGTAAGCCGGGGAATTTTCAAGGTAGGTGAGTCCTTGAGACAGTGGGGGGCTGCCAAACAGCACAACAAATTTGTGTAACACAATACAACTCTGAAATTCTTCTCCTTACTAATTGTGTACATAAGATGTACACTTGGGCTATGAATAGCTTTTCTTTCTGCAGTAAAAGAACATCAGAGGCTTTTCAGTGCATTCATTAATCCATTTCTCTTCTGGCTTTCATGGTTTAGCAGTGGTAGTCCCCAATTTTGTACTACTACTAAAACCATGCACTTCCTCCCCCCTCCAACTGGAGGCATGAGCACCTGGATGTTTCTGCACGTTGTGGAAGGGAATTCTCAGAGGACTCGGAGACACCTGTGGGTCATTGCTGTTTGAATGCAGCTCCTCAGACAAGTCCCTGTATCCTGTGTCTTCTGCAGGAGCTGCTGGCTATCCTGCACCAGCAAAGACCCACAACAGAAGCCACCTTCCAGAAAGCTCACAGCATGTGAGCTACATGCTATGCAGTAATCTGTGGCAGAGTACAGCCCCATCTGATGTACACGTCACATCAGCACTCTGAAAGGTGAAGTTATAATTCTAGAGGCCTGTATTTCCAGAGTTCTATGTCTACAGACATTTAGGTATTGGTATTTGTAGAGTTATGTGCTGGGTTTTTGCCTCTATCCCCACTCTGCTGCCTCTGTCCCCTCTTGTCATGCTGGGGTCTGGGCTGTCAGGCAGGCCAGGCTGAGCAGCAGTTTCAGCTCCAGGTCCTTGCTGCCCACACATGACAGGAGTGGAAGGAACCACCAGAGCACCAGGCACCGACCCCCTGGGAAGTATCTGGGCTCAAGCCACCAGGGAGCCACTAAAGGGCCAGTACAGCTAAGGATAATGAGGTTGTCACAGGGGACAGCACCACTGAAGGTGGTGATGGTGGCACTGAGTGTATGGTATGGCTGTGGGGGCTGAGAGGAAGCAGTGAAATTGAGGGGTCTGGGGGAGCTGATGGTGAGGGCAGGGACTGAGGAGAAAGAAATGGCATGGGCTGAGAGGGGTGGCAGGGCTCTGGACACTGAGGGGGATGGCAGCACTGTGGAGGCGGATGGGCTTGGAGGGTCTGAAGGGATTGGGGGAACTGCATGTGTGCTGAGACTGGCGAGGCTAAGGGCATGGTGGAGATGATGACTCAGTATTTCCTTTGCTTCCTAAATCTCGGTCTGCTCTGTTTCCAGAAGGACTATTCTGGACAGGAGAAATCAACTGAGGGGAATCATGGGGAAATGTGCCAGCTGGGGTTTGTCTATATCTTTTTCTCTCCATATCTATATTCATCTATGTTTCTG
>NW_005054611.1:411707-413150 GCF_000277835.1 Geospiza fortis
TTCTATATGTCAAGAGTTGCATTTCAAATTATATACCATTACACTTATTTAGTTACAGTATACAGAGATTTAGATAGGTACTTTAGTATTTGCATATCTATGTACAGGCTCACCATGTAAACTGTTATATTTACACAGATGTCAATATATTTATATACCATAAATTGTTATGCTTATATACATATGGAGTTCTATGTAAAGCTGTGTAGAGTTGTACAGTTTAGTGTTGAAGTCAGGTAGAAAAAATATAAAGAAAAGCCTCATAAAATCAGGCCTGCTCTGCTAGATCGATGGCTGGCCTGTCATTTCTTCTAAGCGCATCTAGTACTTTGCAAGTTCCCATGCGAAAATAATCTTGGTATGAATAGTTCATTGTGACAGTGGTCACAACGGTTCTTGGGTGAAGGAAGAGACAAGAATGTTGACTCCATGTTCAGAAGGCTTGATTTATTTTTTTATGATATATATATTACATTATAACTATACTAAAAAGAGATAGAAGGAAAGGTTTCCTCAGAAGCTAGCTAAGCTAAGAATAGAAAAGAAAAGAATGATAACAAAGGCAGCTGGCTCCGACAGAGAGCTAGAGCCAGCTCTGCTGTAAGTGGTCACCAGATCCAAACATCCACAGGAGACCAATCATGGATCCACCTGTTGCAGATAATTATTGTTTACATCATGTTGCTGAAACATCTCAGCTTCAGCAGCAAAAATCCTAAGAAAGGATTTTTTAGTGAAGAGATGTCTGCAACATATCACCTTTTTTTATTTAGTTAAAAAGAAAAGTGTTTGTAATTTTCTCTGCTGAGCCCATGCAGAGGAAAGAACAAACACTTGACAGGTTATCTTTTGCCAATCAAACTTCCATCAAGTGCTCCTGTGGAATGAACAGGGAGTTTCTCCACCTGTAGAACATAAAATTCTATCATATCACTAAAACAATCTTACAATACAAGAAAATGCAAAAAAAGCGCAAATAAAGTCCAAGTTCAAACAGCTGAGTTTCAGGAAAAGTCCATGGACTGAAGATGTTCCTCTTTGCCATCTCTGAAAGTCCTTTTAATCCTGAAACAGGCTTGCTAGAGAAAAATCCATCAATAGTTATCAAAAGTCCATTGACAGTCACCAGTTTCAAACAATTTTGAGAAAATTTCTGGAATGTCTTGGCCACAGCCCTTTATTGAACAACTTGCGCTGAAGCTAATTTTTGGCCCTTCAATGCTTCTGAGCTGCTGCCAGCTATTTCAACTCTTTTTATTTAATTTAATTTTTTTTTTTTTTTTTTTTTTCCCCAGAAAAAGCCGTGGCAGCAGAGGAGCCTGAGAGAGGCTCTGGGGGGCCCTGGCCCATGTGGAAAGATCAGGAACTCCAGACCTGGCCCACAAAACGATGGCCCAGGACCTGAAGGGGGAAACAAAGCCCCTTCAGGTTCAGCAGGAGCGA
>NW_005054611.1:415105-416156 GCF_000277835.1 Geospiza fortis
CGGAAAAGAAATGCAGCAAAAGAGAAAAGCCAGCGAGTCTGGTGTGACAGTGGTCACTGGGGTTTTCAGGTGAGGGGAGAGACGAGAATGTTGACTCCATGTTCAGAAGGCTTGATTTATTATTTTATGATATATATATTACATTGTAACTATACTAAAAAGAAATAGAAGGAAAGGTTTCCTCAGAAGCTAGCTAAGCTAAGAATAGAAAAGAAAAGAATGATAACAAAGGCAGCTGGCTCAGACAGAGAGCAAGAGCCAGCTCTGCTGTGAGTGGTCACCGGATATAAACATCCACAGGAGACGAATCACGGATCCACCTGTTGCATTCCACAGCAGCAGATAATCATTGTTTACGTCTTGTTGCTGAAACTCTCAGCTTCAGCGGGAAAAATCCTAAGAAAGGATTTTTAGTGAAGAGATGTCTGCAAAAATTCATTAACATAATCTATTTCTGGGTGAAAAAACAGCTAGCACCTGCATTAACATTAAATCTATCCCAGAGAGTTAGTGAAGAAAATATGTAAACAATTTAAAAATAGAGAGACTTGATGGACAAGAAAAATACCTTTTACTAACCAGTAATTTGTCAAGAAAGCTATTAACCAATTAAAGTTGCACACAAGGTCTGTAAAAAAGGTCTGTAAAAACTGTATAAAAATGTGTTGTGTGAATGAAGAATGGGTTTTTTTGCTGCATTAAAAAAATAAATGGAGTCTTGAGGTGGCTGCTGGAACCCAGGCTAGCTCTTAGAACTCTGGCGCCATGCCAGGAATCGGGAACTGCCTCACTATGAGGATATACTAGCGGCAGAACCTTTAGAGCCACTTGCTCTAAAGTGCCAGACACAAGCCACGACAGAGACCAGGCAGAGGAGAAAGGAAGAGGGTCCCAGTCTAGAGGTTCCACAGGAGCATTTAATCCAAGTGAAAGGAGCAGGATAAATAGCCCCAAGCTGTATTTCCAAGGGGTTTTGTACAGATACAAATCAGGGGGTGGATACAAACAGCTAACCAATAGGGAGGAATGAGCGTCTGGGGCCAATTGTGGT
>NW_005054611.1:416202-419824 GCF_000277835.1 Geospiza fortis
GCAGGGAACGGCATGAGGGACAGCTTGAGGGAGGGTAAAACCCAAGGATAAATCAACTCAGGGAGAACGTGAGCGTACAACAGAACTAACTACTTAACAAGGAATCAATAAAATAAATTGAAACCACTACAGAATCTCACATGATTCATTCTGATAGTTTAGTTATTGCTTTGTGGATATTTAGATAGTTCAATTGATGTTTGTCTCTTTGTATATATACATATGTAGGAATTACTTTGTAACCTGCAATACATTTGATTGTGTGAACTGAAAGTGATATTTGTATCTTTATATAGGGTCAGTACATTTGTACCAATCTGTAGCAAACCTTTAAATGAAACTGGTAATTGTATATAGGCACTGTTATAAATTTACCGTAGAAATGACAATTCCTTAGCCAATTGTGAAGCCAATTATAAAATTTATTAATTAAAGCAAGCGATAGCAAGCAAGTACAGTGCTGGGTGCAGCTGCCACCATCGGCTGACGTACCACCCATCAGTTCACTGGTCTTTTATCTCCCCTGCATACATCGTCCTTCCAGTGTACTCTGCATCTGCGTGACTTGTTGCTAGGGGGTCTTATTCTGCCTTCTGGTGGTCATTCGAGGAAGGCTCCCATCTTCATCCTCAGCCGTTGTGCTGAGCCTGCAATAACCTTTCCATACATGGTTATATACTTTTTGGTTGCAGAACATGATTTTGCAAGCTATAAAATTTCAGCAACTTAATTTTGCAAGCTAGTCTTATGGCGTTGTGGTTTCCTGCTATTTATGTAATTCTTAGTTCCTTCACATGGACTTAGTCCCAGTTTGATGAACAAAGATTATTTCATAAAAAGCACCATGGTTGCAAGCATTGTATAATCAATGAAACTTTTAAACTGAATGGGGTATTGAATTGTGGTATTTGAAGGTATTAGCAGATGTCCACCTTAGGATCCAGGAGGATTTTGGCAATGGGTCATGATAGGGACTGGGGGAAAATACGCAGGCATGCCTCACAGATCCCCCAGTTCCAAAAAGGCAGGAAAAGAAACTGTAGGGTTTGGATAGCCAGTGGAGCCACACATTCAGGGAAAACTCACTGCAAGGGCCTGCTAAGGAAAGCTACAATTCCAAGTGTAACTTTGAGAAAGGGAAAGAAACACCCAGTCCAAGAGGACATTTTATTTCTTTCAGGCCACCATTACTTTCTCACACAACAAGCAGACGAACATAAATCAACCCCACATACAGTGTAACAACTCTTCCGGTATATTTACACGTGTTATTACTTTGTAGTCCAAGAGATCCTTTATGCAAGAGATACACACTGAGATCTACAATGTATTTGTAGATTTGTGTACTCTCTAAGAAATTATTTTTAAAATATGGCCCTTAACACTTTTCAGACAGTTTCAGACAAGGAAGATAGAGATTTGCCTCAGCTTCTAAAACCCGTTACAAGCTATCTATCCTCCTACTCCTAGGGAATTTTTACTGCATTAGCTGGGTGTTTGAATACTTAAAAAACCTTTAGGAATATTATATATCATGAGAAAAATTTCTTGATATAGGTAAAAGCACTCAGTTTTAGTTCTGATTTACATAAACCAGCATGATATAGGATAACATAATCTGGTTACAGAAATCAATAGCTATGTTTGTAGAATGAATCAACATTAGTTAAGGGAACATAATTATATACATCACACTGTCAATTATCTTGTTTTCTTTGTACTTTTTGCTCCAGTAAAAAAAGTCCATAGCAGTGTAACAATATTCAATCCTAAGAGAAAACAAATATGCCATACAACCTGTAATGAAGTATCTTCTTAGGTAAGCTATTTATAGAGCTAAGTGGTAAGAACAGGATCATGAACACCTAAGGCTGTAGAACTTTGTATACTATGTAGTTCAGCATGAAAAGATTCTGCCTCTGCTCAGATCTGGCCACAGTTCAGCCAGAACCCAAACAAAGCCTGTGGCCAGGGGTGTTGCTGTGGCATGGATCTTGTAGGACAAACCCCTCTGAGACAGAAGATAGACAGGAAGTCAACTGCACTAATACAGCTACTTGACTTCTGGAACAGAGGGAGAACAGACAGGGTGAGCCTCTATGAGCCTCCAAAAGAAGCATGTACATGTACCCTTGTTGTGACAATGTCACAGTCAAAGACAGCTTCAAGGAATGCAAGCATCTGTAACTACATTATAGAAATTAAATTTTTATATGAGCAATATGAAATTAAGAGTGTTGTCTCTTAGTAGAGGTGAACAGCAGAAATATTTCTCTAAGAGCACTGAAGAAAAAAGAAACCATAGATTATAGTTCTCAAAGCCCCAGCTAGATTAATGAATACTATGTGACCTACAGAAGAAGCCAAAGGGCTTCTTTCTAGGTTGTGGCAATTTACCTTAGTTTTAATAGCTATTGAAGCCCAGATTTTTGGGGTTGGAGGATTTTGGTTGGTTGGTTTGGTTTTTTCAGACGTGGTTGATAAAATGAACAGTTTATTTCTTGAATACTTATTTTCCAGAAATTTTCTAATAAAGAGAAATTCAAGGGAATCAGTTTGTCTGATTTGTATTTGTGGTTTTCTTATTTGTGTACAGTATTTTGTACATTGTCCATGCTTTTCCTGAAGAACCATATTACAGAATCACCAGTGCTGGCTCCTTGGTGCAACTAAACACCATTTTTGGTTGTCCTTTCATTTGAGATATAGCAGGAGACCCATCCCAACCTGCCTACAACTTCCTCTCAGTGAGTTGTAAAAAGCAAGAAAGTCATCCTCCTTTCCTCCAAGCTGAACACCTCCAGCTCCCTCAGCCAGTTCTCAGAGGACTTGTGATTCAGACCCTTCCCCACAGTCTGTTTCTCTCCTCTGGATTCCCTCCAGCACCTCAATGTCTTTCTGGATATGAGCAGTGCAAAACTAAACAAAGGATTTGAAGTGTGACCTCACCAGTCGTGTGTACCGGGGGACAGGCCTGCTGGCCACACTATTGCTGACCCAAGCCAGGGTCAGCAATAAAGGAACATATTGGCCTTCTTGGCCTCCGGGGTCCATGTTGGCTCTCTGCCAGCCAGAATGCCCAGGCCCTTTTCCCCATGCAGCCTTCCAGCCACTGCCCCAGCCAGTAGCACTCTAGGCATTGTAACCCAATGGCAGGACCCAGCACCTGGCCTCACTGAACCTCGACCAATTGGCCTCAGCCAGTCTAGTCTTAGCAGTATGAAATATGTTTGCTAGAAAGGAGAGACAGATTGAAAAACCAAACAGCCGGAAAGCAGTATTTTTACTTACACCTGAGATGTGCTGTAGTTCCTCATGTTAGTTTCTTAATGACATGTTCAAAGGGAAATTTACCTTTGGATGCTCAAAAAATATCCTGATATGATGGCATTTATCTTCTCCTCCAGATTCTTTTCCTAATTCTCACCTCGGTGATGTCCCCTGCTCTGTCACGGTGTTCTGTCACCCACCCTTGTCCCTGTGCTGCCATCTGCTCTGTTCCACTGGTACCCTCTGCCCTGTTCCCAGCAGTGCACCCAGCATTTGCCCTCTCCGGCCGTGTCCCCTGTCTGTGCCTGAGGTTTTCCCCGTCCCATCCCTGAGGTGTCCCTGCCTTATCCTG